>NC_135410.1:4094499-4316999 GCF_051989625.1 Stigmatopora argus
AATTCCAAAGAACCATTGATTTATAGTGATAAAGACACCCAAATTGTGGTTACCATACAAATCGCCATTATTTACCACACGATTGGAACTGCATGATGAGGCTAATCTGGCTAACTACATAAAAAAAGAAAGAACTTTTTATATTGGTTTTATTGTCTCCATATAAGAAAAAATAGGTGAAAGTGTTTCAATTGAGACTAAACCTTCTTAGTTTTGAAATAAATGACCAGAAAAAGAGAAACTACAATGGGAAACAGAAGGAGCCACTCAACACAAGAACGGCCTCTATGCAGTAGAAAACAAGCCATGCGTCCCATGATCACTGTTTGAAATTGAGCCATGGGAGGAGCCATGCCTCAAGAGGAGGGATAGTATAGCCCCAGAGGTCTCCAAACCTACTTTAAATTTTTTTGCAGAAACTGTCTCACCTGCATTAGACACAACTCTCAAGGCAATGAACGACCCAAGCGCGGAACAAGGCAAACAGGGACATATCCCTTCGAGGTTCTGAACATGGATTTCATCGAACTGAACCAAAGTGGCACATACAAGTACTGTCTGGTGATCATTGACAGTTACCAAGTGGGTTGAGATGCCCATCAAGAAAGCTGAAGAGAAAGGAGAAACAGATTCTCTCACTCAGTGGTTATGCAAAATGTTCCAAGAAAGAACTGTGATGAATGCAAATGATCTGCCAACATCTGCCTCCCACACAGAAGGTCCTGTCCCCAGCCGACCTGGTACTCATCAAGGTGATAAAAGGAAAGTGCTGGTCTCATCTCACGTTGGGACAGGACCTCACCATGTGATTTTGACCGCTAACTTCACCAAGTTGGACACCACCGTCAAAGCTGATGAACGAGTGTTGGAGCTCACGACCATGATCCAGTGTGGGGCTCGGATGTCCCCCTCGAACACAAACACTGGTCAGTCTCCTCCAAAATCCTGATGGCTCTGTTCCCCTGGTACTCGTCAAGGAACAGCAAAGAACACTCTACGTCTGGAAACCATTGACTCCAGATTCCAGGCCTATGTCAACGCATCAATCCGACTACAACAAGGCCGAGAACTCCAAATCACCGCCGTCAAAATCGAAGAAAGAGACACCTGGATACATCAGTCCCACTGTGGACAAGTACAAGAATGAAGTGGTTGGTCATCGTCATCACCACTCTGTGTTCCACCACATGGGGGGAACCTCCCGGAACCTTGGTGCACTCCCGCTGGAGGAGAGTGCCCCACTAGCTGGTTCCGGAGGTGGTCAGGGGCTCTCCAGATCTGAGCCCGTCGGCCAGGACGCCCATCGTCGTCCAGGTCCCGTTGATCACCCTACAGCTTGCTCACTTGGGGATACAGGGGACCGACTGCGGGAGATCCGGTTCCGCAACGGGGTGGCTTGACTGGTTCCTCTCTTGTTATCCTAACCTGTTGTTTGCCCTGCTTCTCAGCTTTGATCAAACGTACCGTTGATGCCAGTCAAACGTACCATGATTGTCGGTTTGATTTGTCGGTCTGGACTCCGGTTCGGGGTAATTTGTGGAGGATTTTGTTCAGAAGTAGCGTTGCTAACAAACGAGGTTCCGATATTTTTATACCGTATTTTCACGACTATAAGGCGCACATAAAAGTCTAAAATTTTCTCCAAAATAGACGGGGCGCCTTATAATCCAGTGCGCTTTATATATGGACCAATACTAAAATTGTTATCACGATAAAATAAAATAAATCAGTCGATAGGACAACTACGGCAAGCAGCCCCCGACTCTACTATTTCCCATAGACAAAGTACTGCGCAGTGACTGCTGGGATATAGAGTTCTTAATACACCCAGTTCTTCAATACACCCAATATGACGGAGAGCACACTAATTTGGTGCTCGCCGTCATTTCGGCTGTACTTACAAAATAAATCCTGCCGCTAGATGTTGGAGTCAACAGAGCATTCAAAGCTAGACTGTGAACTATATATATACACACACAACTACGCCAAGCAGCCCCAGACTCTACTATTTCCCGTAGATAAAGTACTGCGCAGTGACTGCAAAAGAAATCCTGCCGCTAGATGTTGGCGTCAATGGAGCATTAAAAGGTAGACTGCGAACTATATATATATTATATATATTAACTCGGAGCTTGCCGTCATTCCCGGAGGCTTGAGAACTACAACCGCTATTTCGCTTTGAGGTTCGGTTAGCCATTTTTCATTGCTTTCAATTTGTTCTTTTAATACATACTTGTCTAGACAGTTTCACATTCTTCATTTAGCAACCATCTATCATCTTCTATTTGTACTTGTAGCTTATTTCTCAGTTCTTTTATGTCATCCATTTTATTAGCTAGTAGTACAGTCTTTAATGTTACAGTTTCTTGCTTGCAACTCGCCGTCTTTTCCTTTTCCATCCGTAGTTCAGCAGCTCGAACAAGCAGGTGCGGGTCAATTTCTCACTGTAGCCTACCAGCCGAAAGATGGTCAACTCAATAGCCATGCTACTTTCTTTCCTCCTTCTTTTCTGTCGCCATCGAAGCCAATGCTGAAAGTCGAGCCTGTTCTGTCGGATTTCTGGCATACGTTTTTATTCGATTTAGTGCTGAAAATGTTCGTTCTCGGTTGTGACAGGCTTCCTTGCTCTGGAGTTGTCCGACCTTTCTTAATGATGTCCATCTTTTTTTTCTCGAAAGTCCGTCTTGAAATTGGCTTTGACAGTAAATCTGCAAACATTTTTCTCCTCCTTCAGCCATTGCGGGTTGACAAAACCGCTATTAAATCAACACAACAATATATTTGCTTGTGCAGCTCGCTCCAGATACAGTTTGGCAGCTCTGGCTAGTCCACTGTATCACTAGCCAATTATAGTTGGTGAAAGCGATGACGTATCCCTACGCCTGCAAGAAGGCAATGACGTATCTCTATGCCTGTAAGAAGGCCTTGGTGTCACCAAATCGAATTCTGATTGGTTAAAGCAACAGTCTTATCAACGCTTGTTTAATGCAGCAGAGCATGCAGAACTGATTGTGAAGGCATTGAGGCAGATTTCTTTCCCTGGCAACAAATAATGGCTGAAATGTGATTGGTTAAATGCTTCAATATGAAAACACAAATCTGGAAGCAATGCAACCAGGGGGGAAAGCAATGAAAGGAAGCTAACAGACAATTTGGAATTATTTAATAAGTATCCATGGACAAAATATAATTAACATCAGTCTGTGATTCAGATATTTCTTAGGCCAGCAGAGAAGGCTTTGAAGGCCCTGACGGCACACCACTGCTGGATATATATATTGAAGACTAGGACATACAGTGGTACCTCGACATACGAGCAGCTCTACCTACGAGATGCTCGAGCTACGATGAAAAATTTGATCAAATAATTCACCCTAGATACGAGAAAAAAATTGAGATGCGAGAAAGCCAGGTGGCCATGGCACTGTCTTGCCGCATCTCTTTCGTGTATAAAATATATCTACGAGCACGGGGCGGAGCTTTGCATTTCCCCCCGTTAGTCAATGCATAATATTACATACAAAGTGAACAGAGTTGCAGAGTTGTGCAAAAAAAGGCGAACGTTGACAATCAACATTAAGCGCGAAATAATTGAAAAATATGAGTGGTGTACGTGTCATCGAGCTTGCTTTTCCGCCGGCGCAGTGACATTCATGACGAGATGGAGAGCCTTCTTATATAGTGGATAAACAGTTAGCAGGAGATAGTGTGACCGAGTCAACTATATGTGAAAAAGCCAGCGGAATTTACATGGATTTGATAACAACAAAAGGATCTGAAAAGGGGGAGCCTTCCACACCTTCAGAACCCTTTAAAGCGAGTCATGGCTGGTTCGAAAAATTTAAAAAAAGATCTGGAATACACTCGGTAATCAGTAACGGGGAAGCAGCAAGTTCCAATTCGAAAGCCGCGGTGGAATTTATCAAGACATTTGCCTTGATTATCACCCAGGAAAGTTACAACGAAGTGGCAAGAGTTTTTGGATTTTGTAGAAAAGAGGCACCCTGACAAGCTGGCAAGTGGTCGCACGTTATCGTATTGTGATGACATTTGTGCGCGGCATTTTCGAAATATTTTGAAGGGAAGGCAGAATCAAACAACTCTTGATGCATTCGTTTTGAAAACTCTGGCTGAACGTCTGGATGGAGTCAACCCGTAGAACAGAGGTAAAAAAGATTAAAACAAAATTAGAATTCAGTTTTGTGTAAAGTTACATTAAACGTTTGTTTGAGTGTGTCTGTATATATTAATCCAAGTTAATTTAAATTTGTTTGTCCGGCTACGAGTGTGTTGCCGGGGATAAAAAAAACCTGTTAATCCCCAATGCTTACCATTATTATTTTTATTTCTACTATTGTTATTATTAGTAGTAGTATTAACAACTCAATTATGCACGCCTGTTCTTTTAAGTCGTATTAGCCTGGCTTGTTCAACATTCATTGTTAACACACCTGCTCTAGAGCTTGATAATAACAAAAAAATCATTTCATCTTCAAAATAGCTAAAAAGAGCAGTGAGTACTGTGATCGTTCACCACTTCGCGGCTGCATTACATTGGGGTTATTTATATGAAGTATTAAAAAAAAAGTTTTTAAAAATGTCAAAATTTACACTGATACACGCAAGCGGAAGACGATGGATAAAAAATGGCGTTAGTCAGGGCTCTGCTTCTTCGGCGCTGAATTGGGTGGCACTCAGCGCTGAAGAAGCCATATTTGGCCATAGAAGAATGCTATAAAAAGGCAAAGAAAGGCGACATCTTGCCATCTGCTGTTTTGTTGCGAGTGAGTTTCCCGTCGCACACACAACCTGTGGAGAAATAATACACAGACTATTCCAGCTTTGTTTTGATTTTTAGAGGAGATCTTGAATATGGAACGCAGTTTCCGACAGCGTCTCTAGGAGATTGATTACAACATGGTCGAAGCCATTGGCATTCCATTCAATTAAAGTTCCACTCAGGCCTCGCCATGGTCGACCAAAGAAGTTGAGTGTCCGCGCTCAGCGTTATATCTAGAGGTTGTTTTTGAAAATATAGATAGATAAAACGATAACGATAATTATCGTCAAGTAATTTTTGTGAACAATAATAATAAAAACTTTCAATACAAATTTGATAATTTTAAAATGGAATTACACCACCCGACGACCACAAAAAGGGGCGCTGATGCAACATTGATGCCAGTTCAAGACGAGCGTTCAGCAGAAGTTGTCGTTTTCTGACTTTTAGACATATTACTCCAATAGTTGTCACTTTCGAACAAGAATACAACGAAAAAAAATCTAATTGGAATTGTTTTTTCAAAATCAAGGCTACTTTCATCTGGCCAGTCAGAGCACGTTTAACTAGGTTTAAACGGCATCGCCTGAGGTAAGATGGCCGTGCCCTGACCTATGTAAGATGGCCGTTTCCCGAGCGAACAGTGACGGGAACGTGAGTTTTTTCACGTTTAATGCGCGATAGGTATATTTTTCTTGAATTTCATTGGTAGACGTCAAAATACATTTTGATTAGCGTTTTATCTGTTCATAGTTTCTCTATTTTGAAATAAATTACTGTATCGGCCGCAATGTCTTGCGTCATGACATCACTGCGCCATTGCGTTGTGACGTCAACGTGTCATGGCTTCCTCTACTTGCAGTTTCGTGCATGTCGTGTTTTTATGTGCATATAAGCCGTACCCTCGATTCAGTCATCATTTTATGCCCGACAAAACCAGCTTATATGCGAGTAAATACGGTAAGTGAATCGCTTAACCCATATTTATTAACCAATGGTCCTCATTTGAGGACAGCCTGTAATATCTTTTAATCCTTGATGTCAAGGAGTTTCCCCATTCTAGTGCAAATGTTCTGAAAAAATTGCATAAATCTAAAGCTCGCGCCGTGGACGGGGGTGGCTGGACGACCCGGGGGGCAATGTGGAAGTTGGGATTCTATTTAAGTGCGGGCAGCAGGCTGATGTCGTTGCACTTATCCGAAAATAGAGCTCCCTGGACGGCTAATTGACAGCTGGATGGCGCAGAAGAAGGAAGTGGAAGTTTAATTTCCCCCTAAACAATGACGGCAATAACGATAAAGAACATGGTCTTAGTTTGAAGCAAAGTGTACCAGACATTGATGACAACACAGTCATAGCCAACCAGTGGTGGACGGTCTGGGCCTGCAAGGCCTTCTCTGCTGGCCTAAAAAATATCTGAATCACAGACTGATGTTCATTACATTTTGGTCCATGAATACTAATTAAATAATTCCAAATTGTCTGTCAGCTTCCTTTCATTGCTTTTCCCCTGGCTGCGCTGCTTCCAGATGTGTTTTCATAACCAAAAACCAATCACATTACAGCCATTATTTGTTGCCAGGGTCAGAAAACTACCTGGAGGCTTTCACAATTAGTTCCACAGCCACTGTAGCATAAAAATAAGCATCGATAAAACTGTTGCTTTAACAAATCAGAGATCGAGTTGGCGACACCAAGGCCTTTTCACAGGCGTAGGGATATATGTCATCGCTTTCACATACTGTGATTGGCTAGTGATAGAGTGTACTAGCCAGTGCTAGCAAGCTGTATCTGTAGCGAGCTGCACAAGCAAATTTATGCTCATCTCATTTTCTGCACCGCTTTATCCTCATTAGGGTCACAGGCAATGTTCCCTCTAATTTTTCGTTGGTCTGAGCAGAAAGTCAACCTCCCTGAGCGCACCGAGTACCAGTGTGAGCGACATCATCGGTACTCGGATGATTCGCCTAAAGACGTTTCGCCGACGGACGTTTGACAGACGGGCAGGTCGCCAAATGAACGTTCGGCGGAACGTCCATTCGGCGACCTGTCCGTCTGTCAAACGTCCGTCGGCGAAACGTCTTTAGGCGAATCATCCGGTCACGACATCATCATTGCTCGCTATGGGCACACCAGTATCACACCTGCCACAAGCAGGTGCATGTCAATGTTCCCTCTAATTTTTCATGTAAAACATGCTGTAAAACACGAAAAACATAAGTGGACAGAGCTACTGCCACTGGCTGCCGCTTAAACGGCGCCATCATGGGGAAAGGGGTAAAAAAAAAAAAAAAAAAAAAAATCCGATTTTTTTTTTACTGCGCGCCATATGATTGCTGCTGCGCAGAGAATAATAATAATAATATAATAATAATAATCGGACATAGGCCCTGTCGTCATTATCACAACACAAAAGCCTACTTGTCATCACACGCAGAAACTGCGTGTGACGAAATTGATGGTGCTTCTCCATAAGCTACGTTTAATCGGCAAAAGACCTAATAAGTGTAAGTTACGGACTTGTAATTTGTCATTCCGCTGTTGAGGATACAGGTCGCTTACCTCTCGCTTACCGCTCACTGTCTTCCACTTACCTTTCCTCAGTCAGCTAGTAGGAGGCAGATCACCAACCAAACATCTGTTCATATACCGCAGAGGGGAATGTGTGTTATGTTAGCGCGAGTTTAGATTTCTGATGGATGTGGGGAAAAAACTGTCCTTAAGCCTATTTGTCCGTGCTTTGTGGGACCTATAGCGTCTGCCAGAGGGCAGCAGCTGGAACAGATTGTGACCAGGGTGGTAAGGGTCCCCTATGATGTTCTTGGCTCTGCTGAGGTAACGAGGGCTGGCAATGTCTTCAAGTGAGGGCAGAGAGCAGCCGACAATCCTCTGGGCAGTGTTAATCACTTTCTGCATGGCCTTTTTGTCTGCCGCCGTGCTTCCAGTGTACCACACTGTGATGCCGTACGCCAGGATGCTCTCTACAGTGGTTCTATAGAAGGTTCTCAGAAGATTGGTGCCCAAGTTGTTCTTCCTAAGTACCCTGAGGAAATGGAGTCGTGTCTGAGCCTTCTTCACCACTGCCGTGGTGTTTGTAGACCATGAGAGCTTGTCCGTGACGTGGACCCCCAGGAATTTAAAGGACTGGACCCTGTCTACACATACTCCATTTATGAGGAGTGGGGCCAGATCTGTGCCGTGTTTGCGAAAGTCCAGGATGATTTCTTTAGTTTTCGTGGTGTTCAGTGTGAGATTGTTCACCGAGCACCACGAAGACAAATTGTTGACCTCATCTCTGTAAGCCGACTCATCCCCTCCTGAGATGAGTCCGACCACAGTGGTGTCGTCAGCGAATTTGATGATGGTGTTAGACTGGTGGGTGGGTGTACAGTCGTAGGTGTACAGGGAGTACAGAAGAGGACTCAGTACACAGCCTTGAGGGGAGCCAGTGCTTAGTGTAATGGAGGAAGAGAGGTGGGGACCAAGTCTAACAGTCTGTGGTCGGTTGGTCAAGAAGTCCTTTATCCAGCAGCAGATTGAAGAGGATAGTCCAAGGTGGGAGAGTTTGTCAGTCAGAATGTCCGGTTTTATGGTATTGAAGGCTGAGCTATAGTCAATGAAGAGCATCCTCACGTAGTTCCCAGGGTGTTCCAGGTGGCTCAGTGCTGTATGAAGAGCAATGGCAATAGCATCATCAGTGGACCTGTTTGCTCTATAAGCAAACTGGTGAGGGTCAATTGAGGGAGAGATTGTATTCCTGATATGGCGGGCTACCAACTTTTCAAAGCAAGAAGACGAGAGTAGTGCGCAATTGCGCACGCGCGCAGCTTAGAGGGAACACTGGTCACAGGGGGTGCTGGAGTCAATCCCAGCTGTCTCCGGGTTAGAGGCGGGGGACACCCTGAATCGGTGGCCAGCCGATCGCAGGGCATGAGGAGACGGACAACCATGCACACTCACACCCATACATAGGGGCAAATTAGGGTGTCCGGTCAGCCTACCATGCATGTTTTTTGGAATGTGGGAGGAAACCGGAGTACCCAGAGGAAACCTACGCAGGTCCAGAGAGAACATGCAAACTACATACAGGTGGACGTGACCTGGATTTGAGCCCAGGACCCCAGAGCTGTGAGGTTGACGTGCTAACCACTAGCGCCACCGAGCCGCCCCAGCAAAGATATTGTTGTGTTGCTTTAATAGTGGTTTTGTCAACCCACAATTGCCGAAGACGGAGATGATGGATTTGGTTGCAAATTTACTGTCAAAGCATTTCAAGACAGATTCAAGAAAAACTGGACACCATAAAGAAAGGTCGGACAACTCCGAAGCTAGTAAGCCTGTCACAACAGGAACGGACATTTTCAGCCCTATATCGAATAAAAGTTTATGCCAGAAGTACGACAGAACAAACTCGGCATTAGCTTCGATGGCGATAGGAAAGATCTTCTTGATGGAACTGAAATGCACGGATAATCTGTACGACAGTGTAATGGAAATCTTCTTGGGGAAAGAAACGAGGATGGATTTTGTGTACAAATAAAAAGGATTTTTGGTGAGTAAAATGTGGCTATATTGCTAAATATTTAAATTTTATGAGTTTAATATTGATGCTGTTATATGTGTCGCAGCTGTAGCTGCAGTAAAGGTTTTATAGCCATTAAATAGTTATTGAGGGTTGGATTGATTTAGACCAGTGGTTCTTAGAGCTACCAAACCCCACCAGTTTCATATGCGCATTCACCGAACCCTACTTTAATGTAAAATAAAATATGATATTTTTCAAATTCAAGATATATAAATTCCCCAAAGCACTGATTGGCCAAGCAGTGTCACATGATCATCTGCAGCCAGCAGACATTTTCTACAGTCGCCAGGATTTAATTGCTCTCGGTAGGCGATGCGATATATCCATCACAACAGGTTAGCAACGAACCTACAATATCCCCGAGGACATCGAGACCACCGGGATCTCCGTGGATAGTCAGCCCACTCCGAGTACGACGGAGGCGGTACATACACAACGACTGGTGCTGCTACAGTAGGATCATTAACACTCACAGTTTCCCTGATTTAGAGCTCTTGTCAGTTCGGTGCAGGGCCTTCTATCTACCTAGGGAGCTAACGCTTGTCATTGTAATGGCTGTTTACATCCGGATGCTAACGTTAGCACGGCACTTAGCCTCATGCTAGCGACTGTAAACAAACAGCAGCTTGACCACCCCGATGGAGTCTTTATTGTCGCCGGTGACTTCAACAAAGCATGTTTAAAGACTGTTCTGCCTAGGTTTATCCAGTATGTGAAGTGTCACACCAGAGGAGATAAAACTCTAGACCATGTTTATTCTAACATTAAATATGCTTATAGAGCCACATCTCTCCCTCCCCTTGCTAGATCCGACCAGCTCTGCTTGTCCCTCACGCCCTCATACACCCAACTCCGGAGGCTAACAAGGCCACAAATAAAGACAATAAAAACATGGTGTTGGAATAATGATTAAAACCTTTTGAATCATTATTAGTAATATTTAATTAAAATAGGAAAACATCCTTCGACATAACTGCTTACACTTGCAAGGAGGTACCTTGTGACGTCGTCTTAGTCCCCAAGGCATTCTAAATTGTAGTAACTGAATCATTGTATTTAATCGCGACACTCGAAAAACATGTTTATGTAATCAGTACAATAACACCCTAGATGGTTAGAAAAACAACTGTGTGAGAATTGCCGAAGTAAGCATAAAAGTTGAACAAGGCACCCAAACAACGGTGTGAGGAATTGCATAATATTTTCATTATAAGGTAAACAAAGCATTCTAAAGTAAACCAAGCAGTATTATAATTTAAACATTTTCAACCCTTTTTGACATTCTTCCAACTTTTTCACCCATGACTCCTGGTACTTTTATCCATCATTTGGAACACTTTTGTGGGCATTTTAACCATTTTCAACCCTTTTTGACATTTTTCCAACTTTTTCTCAGTTGCAGGACTGTTTTTCCCGCACCATTTGGGAACTTATTGAACACCACAACCTCCAGGACTACACGGACACTGTACTTTCCTACATCAAAAACTGTACGGACACGGTCACCGTTAATGAACGTGTCTGGATTTTCCTAACCAAAAACCCTGGATGACCAGTGAGACACAGGCGCTCATCAAATGCAGCGCTGCCAGAGCAGACCTGAAGAGAGGCATTAAAAAGGCCAAGGCAGCATATACAAGGAAAATTGAGGATCACTTTACAGAAAATAACCCAAAGATGTGGCAGGGAATACGACACAGTAACAATTACAATGACAATAATGTGTCTCACTAGCAGAGGAACTGAACCGTTACTTTGCCCGCTTTGAGACTGACAAATCGGATTCAGTCTCAACACATCCAACACCCTGCAGCAGTACACTGAAGCTACGGGAACATGAAATGAGAGAGGTACTGCGGACTGTGAACACCAGGAAGGCTGCTGGCCATGACGGAGTACCTGGGAAGGTGCTCAAAGCCTGTGATGACCAGCTGACTGGGGTTTTCCCAAAGATTTTCAATTGTTCCCTGCAACAATCCATCATCCCATCCTGCCTGAAATCTGCCACCATTATCCCGGTCCCTAAAAATTCCACCATTGACAGCCTGAATGATTATGTTGCACTTACGCATGTGATCATGACCAATTCCTAAATCTGTCTTCTCCCGTCTAACAATGTTCAGCATAGAAGGAAGGAGACTAGGGTTTGCGAGTTACTCCACAGATGATTTATTCCTGATATTGATCATTATGGAGCTCCGTGTCTCCGGGTCCCTTTCCCAATATATAAAACCAGCTGAGCGTCGCCATGCTTCAGTGGAGGATTAAAGAGAACAATGGTCCACACCCGCGTTTGCCCAGTTATAGTTATACAAAATTGAATATTCATTCGCTGATTCTAATGATATACGGACTGTCCCATGACAGTGGTAATATATCAAAATGAAATGGCTAAACTAAAATGAATGAATAAAATATATCATATTCTTCATTAGCGATGCCGCAACGTCGGGGATATGCGGGTGTAGCCACGTTTCTGTGATGAGAATAATATTACAGTTCCTAACAAAGCTGTTGGTAACAATGAGAAGTTCCAACGCATCCATTTTGTGGGTGATGGATCGGGCGTTGGTCAAAAAGATACTAGGAAGCGGTGCTCGGTGTGGTTGTTGTTTCAGCTTAGCAGCAAGGCCCACCCGCCATCCACGCTTCTGCTTTCTATCCCTTCGCCGCCTTCGACGTTCTTTGAGTGGGCTGGCTATCCATGGAGATCCCGGAGAGTTTGTTGTGAAATCAGATGTATCGCATATCCTTCCGATAGTGATTAAATCCTGGCAACTGTAGGATAACGAATGACACCGAACTGGAGAGCATAGAGCCGCTGCGTCAGTGCGCGCCGCCATCTTGGAAAAAAACAAACAAACGTGTAATATGGTAGTCATAATAATAGGGGTGATCCCAGTGGCGGTCGGTGGATTTTCTCGTAGCGCCTTCAACGTATCAATCCAACCCTCAAAAACTATTTTATGGCTATAAAACCTCTACTGCAGCTAGAGCTGCGACACAAAAAATAATCAATAAATGAATGCACAAAAATGGGGTAAAATCCACTTCCTAGCAGCAGTTCATGATTAAATACAAATACTGGAGCTTTTCAGACATTAAAAACCAGGCCAGGGGGGCAATTTTCCCGGGAAAAGAGCGATGAACGTCAATGGCGTACAGGCAAACATTGCCCGAAAATGGGGTAAAATCCAGCCGAAAACAGCATTTATTGATTAAATACAAATACTGGAGCTTTTTAGACATCAGAACCGGGCCCAGAGTATCATTTCCCTGGTAAAAAGACAGCGATGAACGTAGATACGTCCATACGTGAAATGACAAAAAATGCACTAAAATTAGGTAAAATCCACTTCCTAGCAGCATTTATTGATCGAATACAAATACTGGAGCTTTTGAGACATTACAACCAGGCCAGGGGGTGATTTCCTCGCGAAAAGACAGCGATGGACGTCAATGGCGAAACGGCAAAAATTAAACTGGGGTAAAATCCACATCCTAGCAGCATTTAGTGATTAAATACAAACACTGGAGCTTAAATAAAAACACTGGAGCTTTTCAGATATCAGAACCGGGCCCACAATTGAAATATTATTTAGGAATATAGCCATATTAAACTCACCAAAAATTCTTTTTAACTGTACACAATATCCATCCTCCTTTCTTTATTCCTTCTTTTCTATCGCCATCGAAGCTAATGATGAAAGTCGAGCCTGTCCTGTCATATTTCCGCCATAGTCCGTCTTGAAAATGGCTTTAAATAAACACAACAATATATTTGTTTGTGCAGCTAAGTTAGCGCAATGAAAGTGGCGCACACCATTTTCCCGGCTGTAACAGGCTTGCTAGCTTTGGAGTTGACTGCCCTTTCTTAATGATGTCCATTTTTCTGGAAAAGTCCGTCTGGAAAATAGCTTGGTGAACAAATCTGCAACCAAATCTGTCAGCCATTGTGGGTGGAGTTTGCGATCTCTGGCTGCCTCCACATCCGGGCTTTGGCCCGCCTACTAGCCAATCATAGTTGGTGAAAGCAATGACGTATCCCAGCCAGCAAAATGCTAACGCCTATGAAAAATCATTGTGGGGTTGCCAACTCGAAATCTGATTGGTTAAAAGCAACAGTCTTGTTTAATGCAGCAGACCCCGCAGAACTGATTGTGAAGGCTTTGAGGCAGATCTGATCTGGCAACAAATAACGGCTGAAATGTGATTGGTTAAATGCTTCAATATGAAAACACATCTGGAAGCAGTGCAACCAGGGGGAAAAGCAATGAAAGGAAGCTAACAGACCATTTGGAATAATAAGTATTGATGGACAAAATATAATATGATTCAGATATTTCTTAGGCCAGCAGAGAAGGCAATCCTTCTTCGGGGTTTTACGATTATCGCAGCCATGTCTAGTCTATATTATATTTGCGATGTTCGAGGGATTAGTGTCCGTGCCTTTGGCGAAATGCACATGATTTGAACAAGGATACTTGATCACAGTAAATTTTCAGTGATGATCGAGCAGGAATTACGCTACAATCAAATATATAAATATTTCAAACCTCCCCTTTATTTAAAATGCTCTAAAATGTGATGCACACCCATTGGTTCGAGGTCGACATCATTATCAATGATCATGGTGTCCTACAAAGCAAACAGCTCTGAAGCTAACAAGGTAGGTAGTTGTCTTTTAAGACGAGTTTGCAAACTGTCCATCTTGAGAAACAAAAGAGAACGTTCATTTACACGAGCCCACGGCCGTTGGAAATGGTATGCAGTAAATTCTCAGTGATGATGAAGCAGGATTACTTGACATTCAAATATAGAAATATTTCAACCTGCCCTTTATTTAAAATGGTCTAAAATGTGATGGACTACATTTAGTTTGAGGGTGCAATTATCAACCATCGTTTCCAACAAATCTAACAGCTTTGAAGCTAACAAACAAGGAAGTTACCTTTTAAGATACCGCGGATCACCAGCTTGCAAACTGTCCATCTTGAGAGACAAAAGACAACGTTTGTTTACAACAGTCCACTGCCTTTGGAAATTGCTTATTTGACGATGCGGCCGCGCCAATGCGTCAAGCAAAATCGCTGCAGAACTGCGGGGCGTCCGTTCATTTGGTCACGTGGACTGTATGTGACGCGGTCAGTTAAATGGCTGTACGCTGGCTACACAGAAAGGAAATGCGCGATCTTGTTGTGACGTTGCGTCGTCACTGGTCGGCCATTTTTTGCGTTGGTCCCATTTGATTAAAGGGGTAACAACATTACGTGTAATGCATTGTGTTGAAGCCGCCTGATGGTGTAACGGTTGTGGGATGTTCTTTTCTTTGTTCTGAATGATCTGGTGAAACAAGGGTTAACAAACCTAGAGGCAATATATTATTGAAGCTTCCATGCTCCATGTCCAGTTCTCTTTATTGGCTCGAGAAAAGGCGAGATTCCCGTTCTGACTCCATTTCTTAAAGCCTTCATTGCCTCCACCCAAAGTGGGCGTTATCCTAAACATTTGTTGAGGTAAAAGATTGTCAAGATATAACACCTTTCTTTCAACTATAGGAACACGATGTCTAGACAGGCCAGGAATGATCAAATTAGTAAAAGCTTCACAACTACCAGAGCACAGCTAAATTGTTTAGACCAGGGGTCTCAAACTCAATTTACCTGGGGGCTGCTAGAGGCCGAGTCTGGGTGAGACTGGGCCGCATCAGGATTTTCACAAGAAAAGCGATGATAAAACATTCCAACGTTATCAAATATCTTTATTTTTTAACAAAAAATAATGAATTAAATAAATTAACTTAAAGATGAATAAAAAATCAATCAATCAGTAATACAAAAATAAAATAGTAATAATGAGCATACAGTAGATGTACACTGGCTGGCTAAGTAGAGAAAACAAATTATTTTTATTCCGTTTCAAATGTCTGTGTCAACAGCTCTTTAACCTTTAACTTTCTGAACTTGAATGGAACATTGAACATGAAATATTCTGAACACGGCTTCTCTTGCCTACTCCTTGCTGCTAGAGACCTGGCAGCGCTTCTTCTCACATAGCTGAGTCACATTTGGCTTGAGGGAGGAAGCAGTGGAGACCCTCAGTAGAGCTTGAAGATGCTCATCAGTAAGTCTGGACCTGTACTTGGACTTATTGAAGTTCAGGGTGGAGAAGAGCTTCTCACACAAGTATGTGCTCCCAAAAAGGCACATGGTGCGCTTGAACATTCGGGAAAGTTCAGGGAAGCTGGGGGTCAACTCTCTCAAAAATTGCCCAAGCTTGTCTGCTTCTCCACTCACCTCCCTGAACTTGGCTTTGAGTGCAGAGTTGCACTGCAGGTCAATGAGCTCCATTTGAAGCTCAGGAGGGGCATCTTGCACATCAAAGGAGAAGGGGTCTGCAAAAATGTGAAATGTGGCTTTGTGTGTCTTGAAGTCTGCAAATCTGTGATCAAATTCCTTCTGTAGCTTCGAAATGGCCTCAACAAACTTCTCACCACTGAATGGTGTGCCTGCATCCACGAGAGCCTTGCATGCTGGGAAATGGCAAAGGTTTGTCTGAGAGAGCTGGGCTTTCCATAACACAAGTTTAGTGCAGAATGCTCTCGCGTTGTCATAGGCAGCACTGACAAGTTGCCCCTGGCCTTGTAGCTTCTTGTTCAGTACATTAAGCTCATGTGTGATATCAACAAGAAAAGCCAAGTCCATGAGCCATTTGGGATCACTTAGCACAGGAACAGCAATCCCGTCTATCTCCACTAAGTCTTTTACTTCTGCTCTCAACTCAAAAAATCTCTTCAACACGTTTCCCCTGCTGAGCCAACGTACCTCAGTGAAGTAGAGCACATCCCCATATTCTGACTCCATTTCCTCTAAAAAAGCACGGAACCTTCTGTGCTTTAAGCCCCTGGATCTGATTTGGTTGATTCATTTCACAACGACAGACATCACATTGTCAAACTTCAGGCATCTGCTGCAAAGGGCCTGCTGATGGATAATGCAGTGCAGAGCTATGGCCTCCTCCACACCCTCCTCTTCCAGTTTTTTTTTTAACAAGTGCTACCAGTCCATTCTTCCTCCCTGTCATTGATGGGGCTCCATCGGTTGTTATTCCAACAAAGCTCTTCCATGGCAAACCGGCATTCTTAATGGCATCACACAGCTGGTGAAATATTTCCTTAGCGGTGGTCTGGCCATGCATTGGAATTACTGTGAGCAACTCCTCCATTACTTCAAAATTGTCATCAACACCACGGACATATACTGCGAGCTGGGCAGTGTCCGTGATGTCTGTGGTCTCATCAAAAGCCACTGAATATACACTAAAACATTGTGCTTTCTCACACAGTTGATCATAAATGTCACTTGACAGGTGAGAATGCGCTCTGCCACGGTGTTGGCCGAAAGGCTGATGTGGTTGAACTGACTATTCTTTTCTGGACAGACAAAATGTGCAGCCTGTAATATGCACTTTTTTATACATTCACCTTCTGTGAATGGCTTTCCTGCTTTAGCAATCAACTCACAAACGGCGTAGCTAGCTTCGACTGCTGCACTACTGTCTTTGGTAGCCTTCTTGAAGAAATCCTGTTGCCTCAGAAGACATGTTTTAAGACTGGCAACCTGGTTGGCTCTCTCTTCTCCCTGGTATTTTTCGTACTCCTCAGCATGTCTCGTAGTATAATGACGTTTCAAGTTGTATTCCTTGCGCACCGCAACTTTTTCAGTGCAAATGAGACACGTCGGGGTGCCCCTGTGCTCAACAAAGAAATATTGCACTCCCCACTTTTCTTGAAACTGTCTGTGCTCATCACCGACCTTTCTCTTCACGGCAGGCTTTGAAAGAGAGATCTCTGGGGCTCTGTAATATGTGTTTCCACTTGGAATGAGTCTCGGGTTGAACTTTAACTTTCAGTCGCGCGGGTCTGTGGCGCATGCTCACTTTCGCTCTCCGATCGTATTGGATTACGGCAGTTCTCCGAATTTCTCAAGTGTCATGTTAACGCACTTACTGTTAAGTTTCAGTTTCACTCGCGGAGATGGCTACAGACACTGACACAGGCTGGATCACGGATCATTGCGCCTCATTCAGTTCTATGCTGAGAGCAGCGGAGGACTGTGCGCGCCGAGCGGAGTGATCGGCTTCACGGCTTCTCCTCCGCCCAGCTGATTGGAGGAATGAATGAGTGAGTGAGCGAGGCACTGGACAGCCCGGCCGATGTCCCGCCCTCCAGAGCCGTATACCTCACCGTGATTGGTTCATTCAGCTCCGAACACAACAAGTGTCATTCATATCAATCTTGCGGGCCGCACGAACATTAATCTTCCATATTAAGACGGGGGCCGCAAATTATCGTCCCAAGGGCCGCAGTTGGCCCGCGGGCCGCGAGTTTGAGACCCCTGCTTTAAAGGTAACTGATGTTAATTGCCGAGAGCTGTAGCCGCTCACCCGCATGTTTCAAACATGTAATCAGATAAGTGAGGAAGAGGCTCTAACTGTCTAACAGCTCCACAAGGCTTCCTGATGGTTTTGTCCTCGTCTGCTTTGACTACACATGTAACAACACCCATGCACACTCAGACATCTCACTTGTGTTTTCACCCCACCCCTTAGAGTTAAGATGTCCATGAAATGAGGGCCTTCGAATGTAATAAAACAACAGAAAAGACATGTAGCCCAGAACGGAGTTGGGAAGCTGTCTCGACGGTGGTTCTCCTTGTAAGTGAAAATTCAAGAATACTGTCTTTTCCTCTCTATTTGTGCGTGAATTTGGGAATGTCTAATAGCCAACTTGACAATTTGTTTGCTCATACTGGATATGGGTCTGCGGGTGGTAAACAGAGGACAGACTTACACCAATGCCTAGTGCAGCACAAAACCCTCTATACTTGCAAGACAAACTGTGGGCCTCAGTCAGAAACGATTTCTGATGGTATTCCATGCACGTGGGTAGAGAGCAAGTTGGCGGGAACTTTAACTTTCAGTCGCGCGGGTCTGTGGCGCATGCGCACTTTCGCTCTCCAATCGTATTGGATTACGGCAGATCTCCGAATTTCTCAAGTGTCATGTTAACGCACTTACTGTTAAGTTTCAGTTTCACTCGCGGAGATGGCTACAGACACTGACACAGGTTGGATCACGGATCATTGCGCCTCATTCAGTTCTATGCTGAGAGCAGCGGAGGACTGTGCGCGCCGAGCGGAGTGATCGGCTTCACGGCTTCTCCGCCCAGCTGATTGGGGGAATGAGTGAGTGAGCGAGGCACTGGACAGCCCGGCCGATGTGCCGCCCTCCAGAGCCGTATACCTCACCGTGATTGGTTCGTTCAGCTCCGAACACAACAAGTGTCATTCATATCAATCTTGCGGGCCGCACGAACATTAATCTTCCATATTAAGACGGGGGCCGCAAATTATCGTCCCGAGGGCCGCAATTGGCCCGCGGGCCGCGAGTTTGAGACCCCTGGTCTAGACCATAGGTGTCAAACTCATTCCAGAAAGGGCCAAGTGGGTGCAGGTTTTTCTTCCAACACACCAAGATGACACCTTAATTTGACTTATCACTGGGACAGGGTTGCAATCCTCCTGTCTTTTAGGTTTCTCTATTTCCCCTTTTTTCCAGGCCTCCACCACACACGCAACACAATCATACACTCGGAGTGTCACAGGACACTGACGCCCTCTTATCAAATCCGATTCGAAGTTTAAACGCCTACATTTATGGGTGTCTAAATATGACTTCGGTGGCCAATTTAATAAAATAAGAGAAAATGGGGTGTTCCTGTAGGTAAAAGTAATTCAGCACAAGAGAGAGAGAAAGGAAAAAAAGAAAATAGATAAAGGTAGTTACGAAGAGACAACATTTTGGGTGTTAATAGAGAAAAAAAAAGAAAACAGTAAGACAAATCAACTTGGTTGTCTTAATTGATTATAAGTATACTCAAACATGTAAATTACAGTCCTGTGTCTTCATGTTTTTTATTTTTTTCTGTCTCCCAGTGTCTTCACAGCTGTAAGGTATTGTGTATGTAATGTGTGTTTTTTGTTGCTATCAAACTGGGCCGTGAGTATTTCCCCACATCATTAGGGATGTTGTTTCTCTTTTTATCAAGCTTAAGTCTGTGCGTTATTGAATTGAATGCTTTTATTGTCATTATACAAGTATAATGAGATTTAAAGCTTCACCACCTAAGTGCACAAATAAATAATCAATAAATAATCAATGAATAAGTAGAGCAGCCTGGTGGCTGAGTGGTTAGCGCGTTGGCCTCATAGTGGGGGTCCTAGGTTCAAATCCAGGTTGGTCCACCTGTGTGGCGTTTGTATGTTCTCCTTGGGCCTGCGTGGGTTTCCTCCTGCATTCCAAAAACATGGCTAAATGTCCTGTATCAAACATGACCATTGTGAGGATAAAGCGGGTCAGAAAATGAATAAATTAATAAATACGTAAAAAATAAATAAGTAGGCCAAGCAATGTTCCCTCTAATTTTTCGTTGGTCTGAGCAGAAAGACAACCTCCCTGAGCGCACTGAGTACCAGTGTGAGCGACATCATCGGTATTCGGATGATTCGCCTAAAGACGTTTCGCCGACGGACGTTTGACAGACGGGCAGGTCGCCGAATGGATGTTCCGCCGAACGTTCATTCGGCCGAACGGAGGTTTCGCCGAAACGGGATTCGCGCGCTCGCCCCGACCCCGGATCGCGTGTGTAAAAGTTTTTCAACCTCGGCCCGCGGGCCATCTACGGCCTGTTAGGATTTTTAATCCGGCCCGCCGCCGGTGTTGTCCAAATTATAGTAAAAATCAATGTTAGTCTACCATCAATGGCAGCCCGGGAATAAGCACTCTTGGGCGGGCATGGCAGTCCGGGAATAAGCACTCTTGGGCGGGCAGATGTAGCAGAACCGAGCCGTAAAATGACAGCAATCGGGTCAAATCCATCCTAAAACAGCATTTAATGATTAAATACAAATACTGGAGCTCTTTGGACATTAGAACCGAGCCCAGGGAAGTGAATTCCTTGGTAAAATGTCGCGATGATGTCGCGATGGAGGCAAAAAAACGTCCATATATGTCCATTCGCCAAACGGCTCAAAATGCTCTCAAATTCTGAAAACAGCGTTTAATTATTAAATACAAATACTAGTATTTGTATTTAATCATAACACTAACAAATACTAGTATTTGTATATAATCATTAAACGCTGTTTGAACGAACGTTCATTCGGCGACCTGTCCATCTGTCAAATGTCCGTCGGCAAAACGTCTTTAGGCGAATCATCCGGTCACGACATCATCATTGCTCGCTATGGGCACACCAGTATCACACCTGCATACCTGTCAACCTCAGCCAGTTGCTCCCCTTATTAATGATTGCAATTCCCCGTATTAAGTGATAATAAACCGTACACACAACGCGGCCCATATTTATTCGCATAGGGCGCACTGTGAAGTATACAATTTTCCCCTAAGTGGACGGTGTGTCATTAGCCTTTTGTATGCACTAAATTCAAGATTCTGTAGATGTTGTATGACGCTGACAGCTTGATTGTCTGGGTACACGCTATACAGTGAAAAGGCGGGCGTGACGGATGCGGGTGGGCACATCTTAAAGCAGGACAATACACTGTATTGTCATGCTTTAAGATGTCCACTCGCAGCAACTTTCACGTCTTTATTGCAAGGGACACAGAATGAGAATTGAGTGCCTCTTAACGATGCTTTAATCCAGCCAGCATATTCACCTTGAAGTAACTCCCATTCTTTCTGGTGTCGACCCGATCCTTGAGTTTCTTACTAGGTGGCTCCTCCATGCTTGCTTCCACGATATTTACTCCATGTATATCTACGCATGCGCATGTCATCCTTTATCGATATTGCCGTACGCACCCCTAAAAAAATACATACGATTGAGGATCATTTTTGCTGGTATACCGTGACAATAGTAACGATCGATGACAGTAGCGTCGTTGGCTACCAGCCTACGAGACTATCTGGATTTTAGCCAAAACGGTCTTGTTGAGATCGGTTTTCATAAATATTGGCGATTTTTTTTCCCCGTACAAAAGTCGGTGTACGGCGTACATGATTTGAAATGGTAAAAAAACGTTTAAAATACGTATAAAACGTACAAGTTGACAGGTATGCACCTGCCACAAGCAGGTGCATGTCAATGTTCCCTCTAATTTTTCATGTAAAACATGCTGTAAAACACGAAAAACATAAGAGTGGACAGAGCTACTGCCACTGTCTGCCGCTTAAACGGCGCCATCATGGGGAAAGGGGTTAAAAAAAATAATAATAATAAAATAAAAACTGTTTTTTTTTTTTTTTTACTGCGCGCCATATGATTGCTGCTGCGCAGAGAAGACGAGAGTAGTGCGCAATTGCGCACGCGCGCAGTTTAGCGGGAACATTGAGGCCAAGTGAGATCAGCAGAGCTGAGCAGCCTTGTTCAGTTGGAAGTCCAGGATGAGTTATCTGGTTTTGGAAATGTTCAGCGCCAAGTTGTTGAGAGCAAACCACTCTGCTACGCTCTGCCACGGTGTTCTGTCCGCCCAGAGAGTTCTAATTTAAGAGCGACGGCGTCCACTTGGTGCTCGCGGCGGAAACCCAACGTCTGTTCCACTCCCCTGTGCCCTCAGGCCATTTTGTCCGCCAAGCGAAATCCATTTTCGTATAAGAGCGATGGTGTCTGCCCGGTGCTCACAGAGGAAATCTAACGTCTACTTCAATTGCTTTGTGGTGTAGAGGTTCACTGGCCTGAATTCTATGTCTGCATAGACATTGCTTTTTCAACATCCGATATCAAAAGAAGAGGACTTAGTTCTTTTATCTTCAAATTGGTGGGGGCAATCGCTGCAGTTATAAGTCGTTTAATCAGATGACGTAAAAGAGGTATGCAACCACATCAACACAATGTCAGTAGTATGGCTATAAAAATAGCTATTGAAATCATCACAGAAAAAGCCAAATCTTTATACTTGCCGAACATCTCACTCCACCAAGGGTTTCACCCCGGAATGATGCTTCATTCTGGCATTTAGGGTCTGCAAGCCCTCAATGGCCCTCATGAGCAAACCATCTGGTGGCGTGTTGTTGAGTATGAAGGATCAACATTGATCTCCGAACATTGCACACACATGCCTCCTCTGCCAGAAGCGTGTCAACCGCTATTCGCGTTTGAAAGGCCATTAGTGAGGTGAAGTTCATCTGTTCTTTTATGGCAATAAAGCCTTGTTCAGTATAATTTCCAAGTTTTTAGACATTGTAATGGATGTAGTTTATTCCGTCAACATTTTTATTTGGAGTTATTCAAAGAAAAATGGACTCACATCCTGCTGCTATCTGATTAGTTAACTTATATTGATCTGGCACGCCTCTGGGTACCCCGATTGCGTCAATGTATGTCGGATTGCCATCCTTCCATGAGGCGCGTCGCCATCGCAAACTCAGATGAATCCCCAAGGTTCTGAGCCGCCAATTGAATATCCTCAACTGTGGAGGGAAAAATAGACAATGGTAAAAGCAATGATACTAATGCACATCGTCCAGTTGAATTTTTGCATGAATCATATAATTGTGTTCCGCCACAATACCACCAAACGTCGCTCCTAAGAATTAGTGCAGCCGTTTGTTCAATGATTATGGAACACCATGTTAGATTTACCATCCCCAAGTTCAGACCTGCTGCCTCGTGGTGTAGTGGTTCACTCGCCTGACTTCGGTGCGGACAGGCGTGGGCTCAATTCCCACTAGTGGTGGTATGATTGGGAGTGCTGATGGTTGTTTGTCTCACTGTTTGCCCGACGACTGACTGGTGACCAGTCTAGGGTATAGACAGCATTTTGCCCGAAGACACCTGGGTTTGGCTCCAGCAACCTCCGCAACCCTTCCGAGGATGAGTGGTATGGAATTCAGACATGTTCCTGTAAGGCTAAAACAAGTAAAGTTAGCAAAAGCAACATCAGTAGAAAATATTTGTTTGTCTTTCACTGTTTTTGTAACAGGATAGATTGCATCCCATTTTTTGCATGCTGTACTCAGGTCTTGCTTCATCATAACTTATTTTACACATTGAGATGTTATCTGAGTTATCAGACATAAAAGAGGTCTTGGCCCCATACATGTTATGCAACTAAAATATACAGTTTTCGCTGCACCTTCCTTTATCAATAACCAGTTATTTCCCATTTCTGAAATGCCTGTTATAGCCAAAAACGTATCATCCATAGTTGTTTTGGATTTCCCTTAAACCACAATAGTGTCCATTTTCCCAACATATTGAGTTCTATCATACAGACTCATCTCATCAATAGGTTCAGTTATTCTGGTAGAAGCACACGTGTAGATAGTAAAGTAAGGATCTGTTCCTGAAACCCATACACTCAGAGTAAATTTCACACATGGATCCGTTCCACTTGATAATTTGTGAGTTTGAAGATCAATTTGTATCCCCATCACTGTATGATTCATCTTTATCAATTGTCTAATTTTATATGCACAAATTGATGTAGTTCAAGATTTCCAATCTGAACCTGTCTCAGACACCACGCTTGACCAGTCTCTGTTTGAACAGTCAAATACCACACATAATCTCTACCATAATCTGATGCTATTGTTGGAATTATAGGACTCACTGCAGTAGAAGTTTCCAACTACAGTCTTTCCCAAGGGATAGTAAATGAAGTAGTAATATTATGTGGCAGACAAATCATTGTCTGAGGGTTAAAGTAAGGATCTGTTCCTTCGGAATGTAATCTCATATGCATGCTGAGAAGTCATTTCTCGTGGGCAATGTGATTTCATTTGATAGTCTCCCTCGTCTTAGTCTTAATTGTCGTGTTGATCATTTCAAACTGTTGTAACTGAGTCTTCCCCAAAATGATTTTTGTTTTTCCAATGAATATGGTGACCACAAATACTGAATGAATTGACATATAATCACTATACCCAGTGACACAACCCAACAAGCTATGGAACTTGTCAGCCATACTGGTGTAGCCAGTTTTGGTCAGTGATTTTGGTATTAATCCCCTCTTAATTTTTCCATAGACTTTTTGTCATCTAGAAGCGTTTCATTTGAGATAACCATCTTACATTTTGAAAGATGTATCCAAGTCCCTCTTTCTGCTATTTTCAAGGCTGTGTGGTTAGCAGCACTCGGTAAGGACCTTCCCACCTGGGTCATGCCAGTGTTTTTTTATGCTTCGGATACGCACCCAGTCCCCTGGCACTACCACTGGTTGGTCTGGTTCCTGTTGAGAAACATATTCTCCTTCTGGTAACTTTAGTTCACACCTTTTCTCTAATGTTTTTCTCATGTAATCTGCTAAATTTGCATCATCATCCAATTCCCATTGTGTAGTGCACATGTGTCAAACCGATTCCGCTGAGGGCCGCAGTGGGTCCTGGACTTTGTTCCAAACCGATCCAGTGCCGACATTTTAACCAATCAGGTGTCTTCTAAAATAAGTAGCACCTGACTTTAATTAACTGATTACACTTGCAAAAGGTATCCTCTTGTTGGGTTGGAATGAAAACCTGCACCCACTGCGGCCTTTTGAGGACCGGTTTGACACCCCTGGTGTAGTGAATAATGGTAATTTGTATGGTCTCCCAAACAAAATTTCATAAGGTGTCAACCCAGTTGTACTTGTTATATTAATATGTAATTTCACTAGATGCATTATGTCCAAGGCCTTTTTGTTTCCTCTATGCATTTCTCTAATCTATTCTTTATCGTTCCATTCATCCGTTTGACCAATTCCGCCGATTGAGGATGATAGGAACAATGAATTCCTATAGACACTTGAAACATCGTTTATGTTGTTTACAAAATGAGTTCCATTTTCACTTATATGGTTTCTGGAATACCATACCTTGGAATAATGTCTTTATCCAATTTCGATGAAAAATAACTGTTGGAGTAATCATTATTATAAATGTGTTTGCAATGAATATAAAGCCTTATAATATACATGCTTACTATATTAATCAATATATTTGCTTATTAGGAATAGTAATGCTCATCCTAAATGTGTAACTATATTAAACAATATATATATATGTGTTGATCGCTTTTATGTTAGAGTTGAATTAATATGTGAAGACAAACGCTTACGCCAAGGTCGCTCTCCAGGACAGCTGGGTCCAGCGAGAGATACAAGTTCGCAAGGACATAAAACAATACACTGAGTTCTTGCTCCGAGGACTGAGTACTGGAAGATACGCCTCAACCCTTTCCCCAGATACAAGTTCGCAATGAAGATCTGTGAAGGATGCTTAAATTGTTGTTGATTCAGCGGATGGCTATCAATCAACTCGCATATTGTTTTTCCTTTGTGACGCTAGGTTGACGCTAGGTTTGCTTGATTATGGAATTGTTTTGTTTCTTGCTTACGCAATTGGAATCGATAACCTTGTAATTGTTTTGATTTGAGGCCTTAAATGGGCAGGACATAATGCCACTCGTTAGAATAATCTTGTGGGGCGAGCGGCCGGATGTATTCTCTTCTTGCAAGAATTAAATGTGATGTGACTACAGATGCCTTTTTTATTGAAAGCTGAATTGGAAATACCTAAGGATAAACGTACAATTGGATGAACCTAACAATAACCCACTGGTTTCATTTTATTTCCAAAATCCTGAACCAAAACAGATGTCATATGCTCCCTCTACAATCCACCATTTGGATAAAATGCTTCCTGGAGTCAGGAAGGGCTAACGTCGTACTGGATACAAGTGTTTGTTTAATTTGGCAAAATGCCTGTTTTGCTTCCACAGTTAATTTCAATTTTGAATTCATTTTCAAATCACCCTCATTCATTATTGTTGAAAGTGGAGCTACAATTTCAGTATAATTTGGAATCCAAGACCTCCAGTAGTTTGTTAACTGTTAACATAGGATGTCGCCCTTACATTGTTATAGTGGTTTATGGTAAAGGGGGTCACTTCCTTCACATTCAGCCTGTTGACGTTTTCTTGCAGCAAACCAAACAAAGGCAAGTAGAGGGTCGCCAGCCTGGCCTGCTGACTCTGGCAAATACATGAATCACTCAGCGGCAAGTCTCCATTAAAAATCCAAAAGTGAGGTGAATGAGAGAAAGAGCAAAAGCCCCCCTCAGCAAAGACTGAGACGCTTACTTTTGAGGTGTAGCGGTCGTCGAAGGTGTGCTTTATCATCAGGTTCTTCAACACTTGGATGGCTATCTGTCGAATTTCCCTGAACTCTTGCAAGGCCGCGTTGACCTCGCGGAGAAGCAGCCCAACCAGGAAATGGTTCTTACAAAAGTCGTCAGTCAGCGAGTAATCGAGTTGGAGGTCTGAGGGTAGGAAGTGCAGGCACAAGAGCTTGATTGGTGCACAGGAAACTACACAAACTCATCAATGTTAATTGAAAGTCACAAATCTCATTTCAAATCAGACACAATTAAATCAGAATACATATTTTCGGAAGGTATGGAGACTGCAACCAGGAAATGTACCGGCTCAAGGTCTACGTACTTGTGCATAAGACAATTTAGCGCTTAAGTAGAACTACTTCTATGAGTGAATAGAATAGAATTTCTTCAATAGAATATTTGTCCTTTCAATATGCAATAAACCTTACAAATATATTGCTCTGATTCGCCAGTAGCCAAGAAAAACGAAGCATAACTTTTAATACGTTTTGGAGACTATTTGCAAGAGAATTTAATGTCAATTCAGAGGTCAAATTCATTGCGGCACCTTCATGAGCAAACGATGAAATCGAGCCTTTTAATTTCCTCCTGACTAGAGTAAATGGTTTCCAAAATGAAATAGCTGGGTTAGGTTGGAAAGAACTTTTATTTGCAGCTTGGGTATTTCTCAGAGACAATTTCACATAAGGTGGCATTGAAAATGAAAAGGATTTTAAGTGGCTTCACAAAGGGAATTCATAAAGTCCAATTTATGACTCACTGACCTTCAAATCGAAGTATCCTCCCTTTTCCAAAAGGCATGGGCAGGTTTAAAGGAACATAATGCTCGTGGTTGCACACAACACGAAGGAATTCGAACTTGAACTCAAATAACGTCTGTATTAGAAATAACATAAAACATAAAATACAAACCCTTAAATGAGAAATATTCACATCAATGAACTCTTTCAGTTCCATCAATGGCAGCCAATATGTGAATAAGAACACAGCATACCTTTGGATCTCCAGGCATAAAGCAGTTCATGTAGTTATTGATTTGTTTGAACACAAAACCTCTGTCCATGAGGTTGAAACAGCGCTGTGGAAAGAGTTTTTGTCAGTGACATCTACACATTCTGAATTAAAGAGACTGGAACTCAAAAGAAGGACACCTTAATGAAGACAGCCAGGCTGTGGTTGGCGTTTCTGGCTGCATCGAGATTGTCTTTGTACTTCTGCGTGATGTGAGGCATCATCATGTTGACTACAGTTTCCACAGTGTGATGGAATGAAGCGGAGAATCTCTGATTCCGGGATAGCTGACATGAAAAAAAAAATCTACTAATCTCGAAAAATGATATTGTAGAGCCTTTCATCTTATATCAATGATATCGCTTTTCTGCTTTTGAGAAACTTTGTGCTCTATACAATAAGCATGCTGTTTACAAACATACAATATTCTGATGTAAATACCTCACTTGGGGTATGAACAAATGCAAAAAATTAAGCTGCACCCTGAGCAACATTTTGAATAGACTTAATACTATTTGGACTGCACCACTCTGGCTTTTCACAAGCCTGGACATGTTGCCAAGGAGATGAGCTGTCTTACAACAATCACAAACACCCCTGAGTCAACTAAGAGTAAACCTACCTTCACTTTACAACTCTCAATCAAATACTGAGCCATGGACTTGACTAAAGCTTCAAAGAAATACCAGGAGTACTGCAAAAAAAGACAATAAAACAGTTTGTTAACAGTTTGTAGTTTGTATGTTAAATGACATAATTTGTTTCTTTGTTTGAGGTTTTGAGTCTGTAATAATATCGTCACTTTCTTATCTTCCAAAATTGTTCTTCCCCCTTTACTAAGATCATGCCCCAAATATTTTACATGTTCTTCAGATACAGTCATTCTTTGAGATACGGGCTTAATGTGCTCTGGGACCGAGCTCGTATGTCGATTTATTCGTATCTCAAATCAACGTTTCCTATAGAAATGAACTAAATACAAATTATTTTTTTCCCATCCTCTGAAAAAAACACCAAAAAACAGGATACATGCTTCTGGTCTCAAACTATTCAAAAGCGCACGCGGATAGGGCACGCATGCCACACGCTGTATAACCGCTGAATTTACTGCTTTTAAATCTTGAATCATCCTTCATCCTACAGAAGGTGGCGCTTTTTTAACTGGAAAAATATTTTGCAAGGTGAATCATTACATTCTATAATGATTCCTGCTTTTGTGACATGTTAGAGTGTTTGATTTATTAGTGTGACATGCTAGAGTGTTTGATTTATTAACGATTGCATGTAAAGAAGGTATAACGAGTTTGGATTGAATGGGGGTATCGGTGTTCGATTGTTAATCCTTGGATCCACATGGCAAGTGTGGGGCATGTTAAAGAAGATCGGTATTCGATTATTGATGTCTTAGCAAATAGATTGAGGCACGGGAGGTGTGTTGAATCATTACAGTAAAAGTTGGATTGAAGTAACAACAACATCTCACTGTTCTGATTATTTCCCCCTGTGTGTCAAGATCAAATGCAGGGTGTAACATTTTGGAGGCACCGCTGGGATTGCTGTTCAGATGTCCAGTGTCCAAGACCTGCTCACTAAATTCTGAGCCAGCTAAATCCCCCCAAACACTACAAACCAGGCAGATGGCAGTGAGAGGAGGTGTTGCTGTTTAAGAAGAACTGGAAGTTGGCGGTTGAGTACTTGTCATCTGAGGCCTACGAGATCATCAGAGGGACAGTAAAGACGTGCCAGTTCAGAGTTCACTCCTGTACAGTCAACAGAGCTCCTAGATCGTCAACAAAATGGAACAGTTACTCGAAGAGGTGGTAGGAACATTGAACAACCTGACGGAAAATAACCTACTGGAAATATGTGATTTTCTTAACATATTAAGAAGTGTTAAACGGAAATCGCGTCTATCATTAGTGGCTCACATTGTGAAGTACCTAGAAAGAGAAGAACTAGAGGAACTGCAGGATGAAGGCATGTCTGAATTGTTGAAACTGAAAGATAAAATATCAGATATGAAGCATGAAGTATAAATAGATGAAAACGAAAAGCAAGGATCAAGATTGGAAGAGACTCCAATAACTTTGCCCCAGCTACCAGATGCTGCGGACCCTCAAGGGGGTGTGTCTCCCCAGCCCCAGCCAAGCTCATACTGGCGCAAGGACTTCAAAATTGCCGGCCAAATAGGTGAACCAGGCCAGAGGGACAAGCTGACATTCTCCAGCCTTGTTCATCAAATTGAAAATGGACTGAATAGGGGTTACCGAGATGTGGAAATTATTGATGCAGTTATCAGAGCTATCTCCCCCAGTTTGCAGCTACGTAATTATTTGGAAGAGAAACCTAACCTCACTCTTCCCACACTCAAACGCATCCTACGCGCTCATTTTCAGGAAAGGAGTGCTACCGACCTCTATGTGCAGTTAGCTTCAGAAGTGCAGCATATCAAAGAGACTCCTCAAAGTTTCTTAATGCGAGTCTTAGTTCTTAGACAGAAGGTACTGTTTGCATCTCGAGAATCAGAATCAGGACTCCAGTATGACCCAAGTTTAGTCCAGCGTATGTGCTTGCACACGATACTCACTGGTCTCCAGAGTGACAGTGTTAGAGTAGATATGCAGCCTCTCTTGCTGAACTGTAAGACTTCAGATGAGCTTTTGCTAGAGCGGTTAAATGTAGCCTGTACTAATGAAACAGAAAGGAGAAATAAAAAGAAGTTTAGTACCCCACAGGCAGCGACACATATTAGCAAGGTGCACTCAGAAGAACTACGACCTACCAATTGCCCTGGAGAAGAAAAACCAAAAGTGTCCCGTGAGGTACGAGCGGAGTTGACTGAACTTAAGGCAAGTGTTGCTTCTCTTAAAGATCTCAGTGCAGAGATAGCTCAGATCAGAGAGACACTACAGCAGGCTATGTTTCAGCCTCAGTCCTACCTCCCACCTTCAGTTAGAAGACCAGTTAGGGAGCCCCAGCCACCTTTTGCAAAACAAAATTACTACAGCAAGCCCCCAGCACCCCCCTGGAACACTAGCCGCCCTGCTTATGTCCCAAGAAGGTGTTTTGCTTGTCAGCAGGGAGGGCGAGATGTGAAGTGCACACATTGTTATCGGTGTGGGAGTGGAGAACATTTCCAAGCTGGATGTAAAATCCGAGGAGGCAGACCACTAAAAGAAGAGACTATAGCAGAGCTAACTCAGGAAAGGGAAGGTGTGGTTCGTGTGCTTTGTGGCACACCCAGTCCACTGGCCATCGTCAATCCTCCCAGCATGCAACAGCAGCAGGTGGCAACTCAGCAACACCTGATGGTGGAACCTGCCGATTCAAAGGCAAAGATCAGACGACTTAGACAAGAGCTAAAAGAGAGGAATGAACAACTGCTGGACAACAGACACCAGCAGGAAAACATGGAGGAAGAAATAAAGAGGCTCCAGCAGGAGAATTTGAAGCTGCTCGTAGACGCCCGTGCAGCCCGCGCCTATCGCGATGAACTGGATGCGCTGAGAGAACGCGCAATCAAAGCTGACAAGCTGGAGTTATACAAGGCCAAAATGGAGAAAGGGAGACAAGGGATGGAGGAGGCGTACACCATTGCCACCGTGAGTGTACGAAAAGCTGCAGAACGAGGTAAAAAGCACTATGACACCAAAGTTAGGAGCTCCGTGCTACAACCAGGAGAGCGCATCCCGATAAAAAACCTGACACCAGAAGGAGGAAGAATTGACAAGAGTATGGAGAGAAATAAACAGCAGCCGGTATCTCATCTTCAAGAGACAGACCAAGACAGTGGTTACGAAGATGACTTTCACTACGAGCCCCTCCAGGTGCTAAATGAGAGAGATGCCCAAGGGATGGAGTCTAGGCACAGGCCACTGCCAGCGAATGAGAGACTCGAAGTGAAGGGCCCTGCTTCCGGACCAGTACAAGCAGAAGATGACTATCAGCTGGAGGACCTGCCTGGTGAGGGAACAAATCTGGCTGTTGAAGATCCTCGTGATGATCATTTATCAGAGACCTCTCCGCCAACCGCTGTGAATGAACCTGAGGCGTTGACTTATGAACGGCCAAGAAGGGAGAGACATCCACCACGACGAACAACCTATGATCAGCTTGGTGTCCCCTCCTGTTATGGTACTCAGTCACCACATCAGCTGCTACCTGCTTACCCTGCACCAGGAGTGGTTCCTTGGTTAGTACACCTGCAGCCATATTACATTCAACCACCCTTTATGTATGGACTCCAACAGGCTTGAGCCTACAAGGGTGACATGTATTATGCGAATATGGACTGTTACGACTGTGATTACAGTTTCCATCCAGTGAACGTGGACCGTACGAGTTGTGGATTATATTTGAACTGTGGCCCTTGCCGCCTGGAGTTTTCATGAGTATCAGCTTACAGAAGAGGATGTGAAATGACAAGTTCGCTAGACTGTTCAGCATAACAACCAACAAGGGGAAGATATTTGGAATATACTGATGTCGGGACGACATTTGTTTTTGTGGGGGAGAGTGTGACATGTTAGATTGTTTGATTTATTAGTGTGACATGCTAGAGTGTTTGATTTATTAACGATTGCATGTAAAGAAGGTATAACGAGTTTGGATTGAATGGGGGTATCGGTGTTCGATTGTTGATCCTTGGATCCACATGGCAAGTGTGGGGCATGTTAAAGAAGATCGGTATTCGATTATTGATGTCTTAGCAAATAGATTGAGGCACGGGAGGTGTGTTGAATCATTACAGTAAAAGTTGGATTGAAGTAACAACAACATCTCACTGTTCTGATTATTTCCCCCTGTGTGTCAAGATCAAATGCAGGGTGTAACACTTTCAACAACTCTTCAATTACTGGTTTTATACCCTCTAGGGCAGGGGTGTCAAACCGGTCCTCAAAGGGCCGCAGTGGGTGCAGGTTTTCATTCCAACTCAACAAGAGGATACCTTTTGCAAGTGTAATCAGTTAATTAAAGTCAGGTGCTACTTATTTTAGAAGACAGCTGATTGGTTAAAATGTCAGCGCTGAATCGGTTTGAACAAAGACCAGGACCCACTGCGGCCCTCGGTGGAATCAGTTTGACACATGCTCTAGGGCATCTGGTTTTAATGGATACAGTAATACCTCGATTATCTCGTTTAATGGGGGGGTCAGACCCCCCCGTGAAAAGTGAAAATCCGCGAAGTAGGGTCACCCCTATTAAAAAAATATATAGCATGGATTTTCACATTTTTATGAACGTTTAAAAAAAATATTTTTACTTCAGTGTAAAAGTAGCAAGCGGAAGACAGACAAGTTGGTTCCGTTTGTGAGTTTCAGCATGGATTTTCACATTTTTATGATTTTTTTCTTTTTTCTTTTCGTGGTGTAGAGGTTCACTCACCTGACTTCGTTGCGGGCAGACACGTGCTCGATTCCCGCAGGCGGCGGTATGATTGGGAGTGCCCACAGCCATCCTACCACAGACCTGTTAACTCATCTCACATGGTCTGCCACCCCAGCGTCCGAAGAACACTGGTGATGCTGCGCCAGCGGTTTTGGTGGCCCTTCATATCTAAAGACACGACAGCATTCATCATGGCATTTATTGTCTGCACGTGACAAGACCACCACAAAACCCACCCCTGGACTCCTCTGCCCACTACCTATCCCGAGTCACCCGTAGTTCCACATCCCACTGGATTTTGTAACCGGCCTACCCATATTGAAGGCTAAATGTCATTCTCAGTGTGGTTGCCTGGTTCTCCTGGCCCACCCTATCCCACTCCGTAAGCTCCCTTTGGCTAGCGAGACCGCCAACTTGCTCTCTACCCACGTGCATGGAATACCATCAGAAATCGTTTCTGACTGAGGCCCACAGTTTGTCTTGCAAGTATAGAGGGTTTTGTGCTGCACTAGGCATTGGTGTAAGTCTGTCCTCTGTTTACCACCCGCAGACCCATATCCAGTATGAGCAAACAAATTGTCAAGTTGGCTATTAGACATTCCCAAATTCACGCACAAATAGAGAGGAAAAGACAGTATTCTTGAATTTTCACTTACAAGGAGAACCACCGTCGAGACAGCTTCCCAACTCCGTTCTGGGCTACATGTCTTTTCTGTTGTTTTATTACATTCGAAGGCCCTCATTTCATGGACATCTTAACTCTAAGGGGTGGGGTGAAAACACAAGTGAGATGTCTGAGTGTGCATGGGTGTTGTTACATGTGTAGTCAAAACAGACGAGGACAAAACCATCAGGAAGCCTTGTGGAGCTGTTAGACAGTTAGAGCCTCTTCCTCACTTATCTGATTACATGTTTGAAACATGCGGGTGAGCGGCTACAGCTCTCGGCAATTAACATCAGTTACCTTTAAAGCAGGGGTCTCAAACTCGCGGCCCGCGGGCCAACTGCGGCCCTTGGGACGATAATTTGCGGCCCCCGTCTTAATATGGAAGATTAATGTTCGTGCGGCCCGCAAGATTGATATGAATGACACTTGTTGTGTTCGGAGCTGAATGAACCAATCACGGTGAGGTATACGGCTCTGGAGGGCGGGACATCGGCCGGGCTGTCCAGTGCCTCGCTCACTCACTCATTCATTCCTCCAATCAGCTGGGCGGAGGAGAAGCCGTGAAGCCGATCACTCCGCTCGGCGCGCACAGTCCTCCGCTGCTCTCAGCATAGAACTGAATGAGGCGCAATGATCCGTGATCCAGCCTGTGTCAGTGTCTGTAGCCATCTCCGCGAGTGAAACTGAAACTTAACAGTAAGTGCGTTAACATGACACTTGAGAAATTCGGAGAACTGCCGTAATCCAATACGATCGGAGAGCGAAAGTGAGCATGCGCCACAGACCCGCGCGACTGAAAGTTAAAGTTCAACCCGAGACTCATTCCAAGTGGAAACACATATTACAGAGCCCCAGAGATCTCTCTTTCAAAGCCTGCCGTGAAGAGAAAGGTCGGTGATGAGCACAGACAGTTTCAAGAAAAGTGGGGAGTGCAATATTTCTTTGTTGAGCACAGGGGCACCCCGACGTGTCTCATTTGCACTGAAAAAGTTGCGGTGCGCAAGGAATACAACTTGAAACGTCATTATACTACGAGACATGCTGAGGAGTACGAAAAATACCAGGGAGAAGAGAGAGCCAACCAGGTTGCCAGTCTTAAAACATGTCTTCTGAGGCAACAGGATTTCTTCAAGAAGGCTACCAAAGACAGTAGTGCAGCAGTCGAAGCTAGCTACGCCGTTTGTGAGTTGATTGCTAAAGCAGGAAAGCCATTCACAGAAGGTGAATGTATAAAAAAGTGCATATTACAGGCTGCACATTTTGTCTGTCCAGAAAAGAATAGTCAGTTCAACCACATCAGCCTTTCTGCCAACACCGTGGCAGAGCGCATTTCTCACCTGTCAAGTGACATTTATGATCAACTGTGTGAGAAAGCACAATGTTTTAGTGTATATTCAGTGGCTTTTGATGAGACCACAGACATCACAGACACTGCCCAGCTCGCAATATATGTCCGTGGTGTTGATGACAATTTTGAAGTAATGGAGGAGTTGCTCACAGTAATTCCAATGCATGGCCAGACCACCGCTAAGGAAATATTTCACCAGCTGTGTGATGCCATTAAGAATGCCGGTTTGCCATGGAAGAGCTTTGTTGGAATAACAACCGATGGAGCCCCATCAATGACAGGGAGGAAGAATGGACTGGTAGCACTTGTTAAAAAAAAACTGGAAGAGGAGGGTGTGGAGGAGGCCATAGCTCTGCACTGCATTATCCATCAGCAGGCCCTTTGCAGCAGATGCCTGAAGTTTGACAATGTGATGTCTGTCGTTGTGAAATGAATCAACCAAATCAGATCCAGGGGCCTAAAGCACAGAAGGTTCCGTGCTTTTTTAGAGGAAATGGAGTCGGAATATGGGGATGTGCTCTACTTCACTGAGGTACGTTGGCTCAGCAGGGGAAACGTGTTGAAGAGATTTTTTGAGTTGAGAGCAGAAGTAAAAGACTTCATGGAGATAGACGGGGTTGCTGTTCCTGTGCTAAGTGATCCCAAATGGCTCATGGACTTGGCTTTTCTTGTTGATATCACACATGAGCTTAATGTACTGAACAAGAAGCTACAAGGCCAGGGGCAACTTGTCAGTGCTGCCTATGACAACGCGAGAGCATTCTGCACTAAACTTGTGTTATGGAAAGCCCAGCTCTCTCAGACAAACCTTTGCCATTTCCCAGCATGCAAGGCTCTCGTGGATGCAGGCACACCATTCAGTGGTGAGAAGTACCGTAATTACTCGAATATAACACGCAGGTTTTTGCTATATAATTAATTCCAATAGTTGGGGGTGCGTGTTATAATCAAGAACTAAAATAAATTACAAATTTTCGATCGAAAAAAGCATTGTCAAACTCACTTTGACGCACGGATTTTACGTCATCTCGTACAGCTGACGCACGGATTTTACGTCATCTCCTAAAGCCGACGCATGGATTTTACGTCATCTCGTAAACCCGATCGAAAATCGGAAAGCCGAGACCACCACTGCCCCCCTCTAGCCTCGTACTCGTCTCAGTTCACCCTCTCTCAGTTCAGTGTTATAATCAATAACTAAAATAAATTATAAATTTTCGATCGAAAAAAGCATTGTCAAACTCACTTTGACGCACGGATTTTACGTCATCTCGTACAGCTGACGCACGGATTTTACGTCATCTCCTAAAGCCGACGCATGGATTTTACGTCATCTCGTAAACCCGATCGAAAATCGGAAAGCCGAGACCACCACTGCCCCCCTCTAGCCTCGTACTCGTCTCAGTTCACCCTCTCTCAGTTCAGTGTTATAATCAATAACTAAAATAAATTATAAATTTTCGATCGAAAAAAGCATTGTCAAACTCACTTTGACGCACGGATTTTACGTCATCTCGTACAGCCGACACACGGATTTTACGTCATCTCGTAAAGCCAATCGGATGATGTGTTGTGGGAGGAAGAGGAAGTTGACGCATACCGTTTGTAGCCAATCCATTGATTCCTTTCGTTTCCTGTATTTAAGTAGCAACGCGTCATCACACGTCGCCGGATCGTTCACTATCGTTGACTATCATTGACTGTTGTTAGCGGTTGCTAGCGGTCGCTAGCTGTCATTATTCTGTTGCCTCTGTCCGTATGCGCGCCGCATGCGGCCACGTTTGTTTCCACGCCTTGGTTGATTCATTAAAGGACTCCGTATCACGCTGAATGCCTCGTCCTCTCCTGCTTCCTGTATTTGGGTCTACCTACATCCACGGTCGCGTCGCACAACGCGGCGCGACCGTAACAGATGCCCTCGATCGCGCTGCGACGACCCAGCGACGCGGCGCGATCATAACAAGAGGACAGACAAAGAGAGAGAGGAACTCTTCATTTGAAGGATTCTAATGAATAAATTTGTTTGAACAAAACAATCGTGAAACGAAGAAAAAAAGGTAAGATTTCTGATTTTCGTCAGCGGGAAATTTTAGGTGCGCACTATATTCGAGTACTGCGTTTTTCCAGATTTTTTTGGCCCAAAATGACCTGCGTGTTATTTTCGAGTGCGCGTTATATTCGAGTAATTACGGTATGTTGAGGCCATTTCGAAGCTACAGAAGGAATTTGATCACAGATTTGCAGACTTCAAGACACACAAAGCCATATTTCAAATTTTTGCGGACCCCTTCTCCTTTGATGTGCAAGATGCCCCTCCTGAGCTTCAAATGGAGCTCATTGACCCGCAGTGCAACTCTGCACTCAAAGCCAAGTTCAGGGAGGTGAGTGGAGAAGCAGACAAGCTTGGGCAATTTTTGAGAGAGTTGACCCCCAGCTTCCCTGAACTTTCCCGAATGTTCAAGCAGACCATGTGCCTTTTTGGGAGCACATACTTGTGTGAGAAGCTCTTCTCCACCCTGAACTTCAATAAGTCCAAGTACAGGTCCAGACTTACTGATGAGCATCTTCAAGCTCTACTGAGGGTCTCCACTGCTTCCTCCCTCAAGCCAAATGTGACTCAGCTATGTGAGAAGAAGCGCTGCCAGGTCTCTAGCAGCAAGGAGTAGGCAAAAGAAGCCGTGTTCAGAATATTTCATGTTCAATGTTCCATTCAAGTTCAGAAAGTTAAAGGTTAAAGAGCTGTTGACACAGACATTTGAAACGGAATAAAAATAATTCGTTTTCTCTACTTAGCCAGCCAGTGTACATCTACTGTATGCTCATTATTACTATTTTATTTTTGTATTACTGATTGATTGATTTTTTATTCATCTTTAAGTTAATTTATTTAATTCATTATTTTTTGTTAAAAAATAAAGATATTTGATAACGTTGGAATGTTTTATCAGCGCTTTTCTTGTGGAAATCCTGATGCGGCCCAGTCTCACCCAGACTCGGCCTCTAGCGGCCCCCAGGTAAATTGAGTTTGAGACCCCTGCTTTAAACTATAGCCAGTGGATGCTCTACCTCATCACCTGATCAACTCATCTGGTTCCGCTGTCAATTGCATCTCGCCATCTCGTACTGGAAATCTGAAGTATGGCTCATGTCCATTTGCTCTCCTCCCTAGGATTTGTCTCTGCACGCCGCCTGGTATTTTAAAGTCTGTGTTCCTTCCTACCTGTCACATGATGGGTCACCCACAAAGGCCATTGAAGGTCTGTAGATCATAAAACTCTGATGTGAAGAGTGGTGGAATAAGACCTAACTATAGCTATTTTCACTGGTATACTGACATTGTGCAGATGTGTTGGCTTTTTAACTTAACCAACTTATAACTACTGTAATTTACAAGAAAGGTATCCTTTCCTAAGACAGCATGCTGGTGAGAACATTGATCTCCAACACTATGAAAATTAATTTGACAGAATTGATTTTGATATTGTCATTCGTCTTTCAGACCTGACCTACGAGTAAGGGAAATTCAGGTAAAGGGCAGACCTACAGATCCCTCTGCATGTAAATATGTTTGTTTTCATAGGAATGATTTCATAAATAACCTTGAAGGCCCTGATGGCCCGCCACTGATATATATATATATATATATATATATATATATATATATATATATATATATTTATATATATATATATATATATATATATATATATATATATATATATATATATATATATATATATATATACACAAAGGCCATTGAAGGTCTGTAGATCCATATATATTTATATATCAGTGGCGGGCCGTCAGGGCCTTCAAGGCCTTCTCTGCTGGCCTAAGCAAAATCTGAATCATATTATATTTTGTCCATCAATACTTATTATTCCAAATCGTCTGTTATCTTCCTTTCATTGCTTTTCCCCCTGGTTGCACTGCTTCCAGATGTGTTTTCATATTGAAGCATTTAACCAATCACATTTCAGCCATTATTTGTTGCCAGATCAGATCTGCCTCAAAGCCTTCACAATCAGTTCTGCGGGGTCTGCTGCATTAAACAAGACTGTTGCTTTTAACCAATCAGATTTCGAGTTGGGAACCCCACAATGATTTTTCATAGGCGTTGGCATTTTGCTGGCTGCGATACGTCATTGCTTTCACCAATTATGATTGACTAGTAGGCGGGCCAAAGCAGCCAGAGATCGCAAACTCCACCCACAATGGCCGACAGAAGCAAAAACAAATGGATTCTGTTGCAGATTCGCTCACAAAGCTATTTTCCAGACGAACTTTTCCAGAAAAAAATGGACATCATTAAGAAAGGGTGGTCAACTCCGAAGCTAGCAAGCCTGTTACAGCCGGGAAAATCGTGTGCAGTCGATTGGTCGCCGGTCTTTTGGTCACCGGTCTTTTGGTCGCGGTCTTTAGGTCGCCCGGAAGTTTGGTCGTCGTCTTTTGGGTCGCCGGTCTTTTTTGTTGCCGGTCTTTTTTGTCGCCGGTCTTTGGGTCGTCTTTTGGTCGCCTGATCGGCTACTGCCATTTACTGTCAATTTATTAAATAGCAGATGGTGTTTTTATTGAAGCAGTCCAATGAACCTTCATTCTCTCTGGAGATCTTGCAATGTTGAAATAAATACTTTAGATTAGATGGTCATTTTTATCAAACAAATAAAAGTATTAGTATACTTTTAGTTAGACAGTACAGTGGTACCGCGTCATATTACTAACAAAATGTGTAGTAAGGCGGAAGGACACAAAACCATGTGGAATACATTTTTCGTGCAGAACAGACAGCTAACACTTGTTTTTCGTTTTTTTTTAGCTGACATTTCTTCTTGCGCATCACTGCTGGAGTTAATTCCCTGTAAACTCGACCCCCAAAAACTCACAGGTGGGGAGAAAGTCCTCCTTTTTATATATATTTATAAAAAAAAGTTTTTAAATTTTTTTTAGTGTGAGGCTTTAGCAATCGCTCATCATACGAAATACTCGTCTTACGGGGGAAATTTTGATCGAATAATTCGCCCGTGATGCGGTCAAAATTTCGTGATGCGACCAAGCCAGGTGGCCATGGCATTTTTTTTGCATATCTTTCGTGTATAACAATATTTACGAGCACCGGATGAGTTATTCAGAGCAGGAAACGCACAACGCGCATGCGCGGGGGAAAGAGGGCTTTCTGGGTAATGAAGTATACTCGGGCACGCAACGCCGACAGGCAATGGCACTCAGAATAAAACTTTACCCACAATCAATACGTGAGGAGTAATATATTACTTCTCGTTGGCTGCTCATAAGAACATCAGGGGCACTGGCTCGCAACAGCATCCCCAGTAGCAACTCTATCGTAGGCGCTGTTCGAGGGGATGCGACCACAGATGCTACAAGCTAAAAGGAGCCGCTAGCCAGTGCCCCCGAAGCTCCCATGAGCAGCGGTGCGATCGCTGCTGCTCGTTGGCAAGTGGTCGTGCGTTATCCGATTGTGAGGACATTTGTGTGCATCATTTTCGGAATATTTTGAAGGGAATAGTACGACAGCAAACAGCACATCGATAGCGAACGTGAGGGTGGAGTGTTTGTTCCGTTTACGAGTGCGTTGTGTGGAGAAAAAAAAAAACGAAGCACCCCGCCCCTTTTGTGCCCCTCTCCCCTCGGCGAAATCCGCCCAATTTTAGTTAGATTAAACACTTTATTTCTATTAAACCACTCGTTATTTATTACTTTGTCAATGTATGGCGAATTTTAAGAAATGAAACATTTTTTTCAATCCAATATCCTGTTTTTGGTGTTTTTTTCAGAGAGTTGGAACGAATTAATTTGTTTCCCATTCATTTCAATGGGAAACTTCCGCTCGAGTTACGAGAATCTTGTCATACGAGCTCAGTCCCGGAACGGATTAAGCTCGTATCTCGTGGTACCACTGTATTTAGATCGTTTCAACAGTATTTAGACTCTAAATACTGTTGAAACGATCTAAATACTGTTGAAACGATATAAATATCTAATATCAAAATATCAATAAGAGCACTCATTTAACACATCAATAAGAGCACTCATTTAACACATCGGCTGCTGCCATTGACTGACATAGGCGTCCAATGAACCTTCATTCTCTCTGGGAGAACTTGCAATGTTGAAATACTTTAGATTAGATGGTCATTTTTATCAAACATCTAAATATCAATAAGAGCACTCATTTAACACATCGGTTGCTGCCATTGACTGACATAGGCGTCCAATGAACCTTCATTCTCTCTGGGAGAACTTGCAATGTTGAAATACTTTAGATTAGATGGTCATTTTTATCAAACAAATAAAAGTATTAGTATGCTTTTAGTTAGACAGTATTTAGATCGTTTCAACAGTATTTATACTCTAAATGCTGTTGAAACGATCTAAATACTGTTGAAACGATCTAAATATCTAATATCAAAATATCAATAAGAGCACTCATTTAACACATCAATAAGAGCACTCATTTAACACATCAATAAGAGCACTCATTTAACACATCGGCTGCTGCCATTGACTGACATAGGCGTCCAATGAACCTTCATTCTCTCTGGGAGAACTTGCAATGTTGAAATACTTTAGATTAGATGGTCATTTTTATCAAACAAATAAAAGTATTAGTATACTTTTAGTTAGACAGTATTTAGATCGTTTCAACAGTATTTAGACTCTAAATACTGTTGAAACGATCTAAATACTGTTGAAACAATCTAAATACTGTTGAAACGATCTAAATATCTAATATGAAAATATCAATAAGAGCACTCATTTAACACATCAATAAGAGCACTCATTTAACACATCAATAAGAGCACTCATTTAACACATCGGCTGCTGCCATTGACTGACATTGGCGTCCAATGAACCTTCATTCTCTCTGGGAGAACTGGCAATGTTGAAATACTTTAGATTAGATGGTCATTTTTATCAAACATCAAAATATCAATAAGAGCACTCATTTAACACATCGGCTGCTCCCATTGACTGACATAGGCGTCCAATTCTCTCTGGGAGAACTTGCAATGTTGAAATACTTTAGATTAGATGGTCATTTTTATCAAACAAATAAAAGTATTTGTATACTTTTAGTTAGACAGTATTTAGATCGTTTCAACAGTATCAAACAAATAAAAGTATTAGTATACTTTTAGTTAGACAGTATTTAGATCGTTTCAACAGTATTTAGACTCTAAATACTGTTGAAAAGATTTAAATACTGTTGAAACGATCTAAATATCTAATATCAAAATATCAATAAGAGCACTCATTTAACACATCGACTGCTGCCATTGACTGTCATAGGCGTCCAATGAACCTTCATTCTCTCTGGGAGTAATAAGAGCACTCATTTAACACATCAGCTGCTGCCATCGACTGTCATTTTAGCTCCAGTATTTGTATTTCATCACTAAATGCTGATTTTACCGCATTTTAGTGCATTTTTGGCACTTTTGCGAATGGTCACATATCGTCGCATTTGGTCGCGCAGACATTTATCGCTGTCTTTCCCCCGGGAAAATCACCCCCAGAGCCCGGTAGTCATGTCTGATAAGCTCCGGTATTTGTATTTCATCAATAAGTGCGTATTTTACCCCGTTTTAGTGAAATGTAGGCCCTTTCGCAAATGGTCGTCGCATTTGGTCGCGCCGAGGTTTATAGCTGTCTTTCCCCCGGGAAAATCACCCCCAATTAATGTCTGAAAAGTATTTGTATTTAATCATTAAATGCTGTTTTAAAAACTATTACTCCGCTTTTGGAACACTTTTCTGGGCATTCTTAACCATTTTTCTACCTTAAGAGAGATTCTCCCATTCATTCTCCCAGAGAGAATGAAGGTTCATTGGACGCCTATGTCAGTCAATGGCAGCAGCCGATGTGTTAAATGAGTGCTCTTATTGATATTTTGATGTTTGATAAAAATGACCATCTAATCTAAAGTATTTCAACATTGCAAGTTCTCCCAGAGAGAATGAAGGTTCATTGGACGCCTATGTCAGTCAATGGCAGCAGCCGATGTGTTAAATGAGTGCTCTTATTGATGTGTTAAATGAGTGCTCTTATTGATGTGTTAAATGAGTGCTCTTATTGATGTGTTAAATGAGTGCTCTTATTGATATTTACATATTAGATATTTAGATCGTTTCAACAGTATTTAGAATCTAAATACTGTTGAAACGATCTAAATACTGTTGAAACGATCGTTTCAACAGTATTTAGATCGTTTCAACAGTATTTAGATCGTTTCAACAGTATTTAGATCGTTTCAACAGTATTTAGAGTCTAAATACTGTTGAAACGATCTAAATACTGTCTAACTAAAAGTATACTAATACTTTTATTTGTTTGATAAAATGACCATCTAATCTAAAGTATTTCAACATTGCAAGATCTCCAGAGAGAATGAAGGTTCATTGGAAAGCTTCAATAAAAACACCATCTGCTATTTAATAAATTGACAGTAGATGGCAGTAGCCGATCAGGCGACCAAAAGACGACCAAAAGACCGGCGACAAAAAAGACCGGCGACAAAAAAGACCGGCGACCCAAAAGACGACGACCAAACTTCCGGGCGACCTAAAGACCGGCGACCAATCGACCGCGTACCGGGAAAATGGTGTGTGGGGCACTTTCAGTGCGCTAACTTAGCCCCACAAGCAAATATTATTTTGTTGTGTTGATTTAAAGCCATTTTCAAAACGGACTATGCCGGAAATATGACAGGACAGGCTCGACTTTCATCATTAGCTTCGATGGCAATAGGAAAGAAGGAAGAAAGAAAGGAGGATGGATATTGTGTACAGTTAAAAAGAATTTTTGGTGAGTATAATATGGCTATATTCCTAAATAATATTTCAATTGTGGGCCCGGTTCTGATATCTGAAAAGCTCCAGTGTTTGTATTTAAGCTCCAGTGTTTGTATTTAATCACTAAATGCTGCTAGGATGTGGATTTTACCCCAGTTTAATTTTTGCCGTTTCGCCATTGATGTCCATTGCTGTCTTTTCCCGAGGAAATCACCCCCCTGGCCTGGTTTTAATGCAGTGGCGGGCGGTGCATTTTCTGATAGCGCCTTCAACGTATCAATCCAACCCTCAAAAACTATTTTATGGCTATAAAACCTCTACTGCAGCTACAGCTGCGACACATAAAAAATAATCAATAAATTAATGCACAAAAATGGGGTAAAATCCACTTCCTAGCAGCATTTCATGATTAAATACAAATACTGGAGCTTTTCAGACATTAAAACCAGGCCAGGGGGGTGATTTTTCTCGGGAAAAGACAGCGATGGACGTCAATGGTGAAACGCCAAAAATTAAACTGTGGTAAAATCCACTTCCTAGCAGCATTTTGTGATTAAATACAAACACTGGAGCTTTTCAGATATCAGAACTTGGCCCACAATTGAAATATTATTTAGGAATATAGCCATATTTGTAAATTTACTCACCAAAAATCCTTTTTACACAATATCCATCCTCCTTTCTTTCTTCCTTCTTTCCTATCGCCATTGAAGCTAATGATGAAAGTCGAGCCTGTCCTGTCATATTTCCGGCATAGTCCGTTTTGAAAATAGCTTTAAATCAACACAACAATATACTATTTGCTTGTGGAGCTAAGTTAGCGCGCTGAAAGTGCCCCACACACCATTTCCCGGCTGTAACAGGCTTGCTAGCTTCGGAGTTGACCGCCCTTTCTTAATGATGTCAATTTTTTTCCTGAAAAGTCCGTCTGGAAAATAGCTTTGTGAGCAAACAGAATCTATTTGTTTTTGCTTCTGTCGGCCATAGTGGGTGGAGTTTGCGATCTCGGCTGCCTCGGTACTGCTTTGGCCCGCCTACTAGCCAATCATAGTTTGTGAAAGCAATGACATGTCCCAGCCAGCAAAATGCTAACGCCTATGAAAAATCATTGTGGGGTTGCCAACTCGAAATCTGATTGGTTAAAAGCAACAGTCTAGTTTAATGCAGCAGAGCAAGAACTGATTGTGCAGGCTTTGAGGCAGATCTGATCTGGCAACAAATAATGGCTGAAATGTGATTGGTTAAATGCTTCAATATGAAAACACACATCTGGAAGCAGTGCAACCAGGGGGAAAAGCAATGAAAGGAAGCTAACAGACTGTTGGAACTATTGTATACAAGTTATCCTACTTCTGGGTCAGAGTGTGAAAATGCTTGCTCATAACCTGTAGGGTGCCCTGACCTTTAGGCAGTTTCGCCTTACTCAGCAAAGAGGAACTGCTGCAAGGGTCAGGCGCCAGGTGAACCGAAAACTCGCATGCGTGAAGATAACAAGTCAAGGAGAGAGAAAGCAGACGTCTCCTTGAATAAACATGTCGTTGTGCAAACAAACCAATTTCAACTGGTATACAGCACCCCCTTCCCCTTGAAAGTTGAAACCTCATGTAACTAGGGCATTCCCGAACACAATCAAAGACAACGCGAGCGGAGACTGCCTCAGAGTGTGTCGGAGGATTGTGACCGAGCAGTCCCCGAGACCCTCTCATTGCAAATAAAATTAACTCAATTCTCTGTGTTTTCCTTCTTTCAGATTAGCGATACAAATGTTTGGTGTTTAGACCTAACACAGACCATTTGGAATAATAAGTACGTATTGATGGACAAAATATAATATGATTCAGATATTTCTTAGGCCAGCAGAGAAGGCCTTGAAGGCCCTGACGGCCCGCCACTGTTGTAATGTCTCAAAAGCTCCAGTATTTGTATTCAGTCAATAAATGCTGCTAGGAAGTGGATTTCACCTAATTTTAGTGCATTTTTTGTCTTTTCACGTAGGGACGTATCGATGTTCATCGCTGTCTTTTTACCGGGGAAATGATACTCCGGGCCCGGTTCTGATGTCTAAAAAGCTCCAGTATTTGTATTTAATCAATAAATGCTGTTTTTGGCTGGATTTTACCCCATTTTCGGGCAATGTTTGCCCGTACGCCATTGACGTTCATCGCTGTCTTTTCCCGGGAAAATCGCCCCCCTGGCCTGGTTTTAATCTGTGAAAAGCTCCAGTATTTGTATTTAATCATGAACTGTTGCTAGGAAGTGGATTTTACCCCATTTTTGTGCATTGATTTATTGATTATTTTTATATGTCGCAGCTGTAGCTGCAGTAGAGGTTTTATAGCCATAAAATAGTTTTTGAGGGTTGGATTGATACGTTGAAGGCACTACGAGAAAATGCACCGACCGCCACTGATATATATATATATATATATATATATATATATATATATATATATATATATATATATATATATATATATATATATATATATATATATATATATATTTAATTTTGTGATCCACCCCTCCCTTGAACATCAGGAAGGTCCATGTAATCAGGGCTTCTGGATATAATAAAAATGGACAAAAGAAAACAAAGCGTAGAACCTTGTTGGGGAAATGCGACAAGGGTTCCTGAACGTCCGTCCTCCTTGCAGGTGAAAATCCAAAAGGGTGCCTTTTGTCTTTCTTTACGCATGCTTTTTATCGACGTTTATTGGCAAACCTGAGACCTTTACTTAAGGAAAGAGGGTATGACTATATAAGTTTACTTTTTTTGTACACTCCTTTCCGAATGTTCAGTTTGATATCCTTTTCTATTCATTGTTTTCTATTCATGTGTCTTTCTTTTTTCTTATCTTTTTGTTTGGTTATTGTTGATCTTATGTATTGAAATATTATGGATTTTTTTTTCTGAAAAAACATTAAATTACTGGAATAATGTGTATGAAAATATTGAATGGAAACATGTTTGAGTTTTGCCTAAAAATATATCTTTTGTGGAACAAAGTCAAAGAGATCATTAAAATACTTATGTATTATGTACTTATATAATACTGTTAAGGGAAATAATATAAAACCAATTATTATTATTGAGAAAGAAACACTGAAATATATTCTGTAAAAAGAGCTCAGTCTGTTGAGTCTGTAATGAGAGACCATAAAACAGATGGAGATAAAGGAACACAAAAGGCCCCTGTTTACAGAATACTCTAAAGGAGGAAGCAAGACGCTCCCTTATTTTATCAGAAGAACGGACATCTGGAAAACCAAAATTCTTCACAAGTTAATGGACTGCTGACCAGTCAGAGAAAGAATTATTCACTTTGTTTTCAACTTGTATAATCATGCTTACAAGGCAGAAGGTCTTTGTCATTCTATTAAACCTCTGCTTAGGCTAAGAGAGTAATAGTAGGTGAAGAGTGAAAACAGTCGATGTTCACTTGCAGGTTCGTCCAATGGTCTAGGAGGCATCTTATTTAGGGGAGGAGGATCGGGGTTATCTCCATGCTGACTCAACCCTGCAGACAGCTGGGAGTCGCTGCCGCAGCAGTTTTGATGATACTATGCTGATGATGATGCAAGCTAAGTTCTGAACAGCAAGTTATTTCACGGTACTTCCTTGAATTGAACATTATGTCATGCCTCATTCATAGGATACCCTAGCACGCTGTTTGTGACTCCTCTGTCCGGTTAATAAATTCTTTGGCTTAGAACAAGTGGCTTTTACTGGAGTTCTTATATGTGAACATGCATGAAACCTTGAGAAATGAGGAATTAACAGGTGATTTAAAATGCAACGTTACGAGACCTGTAAAGACGTCGATTGTATTTATTCATTCATTCATTATCTGAACCGCTTTATCCTCACTAGGGTCGCGGGGTGTGAGACCAACGCGCTAACCACTCAAGCCGCCGGGCCCATTGATAGTAGAATTTAAAATTAATTTTGTCTCATTGTGTTCTTTTTGTGCAAATGCAGAGGAAAGTTTCCCCATTAGTTTGTTAATGTACTTACACTGACATCTATTGGGTTGATCTGAACAATTTTATATTTCCTCAAAGTTGAACCATCATAAAAATTATTTTCAAACCTTGCGCCATAAATCTTGTGTTCATTCTGGGTAAATTAGATATTAACAGTGCAAACTTTCAAAATCAAAGACCACATTTTCATCATTTTGGATTTTTTTTTCTTTTTATCTAAACAATTTTAATTTCCATATTATTAGGACCTTAACACAAATACTACTTTAAAAAGCAAGATACTTTGGAGACAATACAGATTTTATTTATGGCACAACCCCAATTCTGTCGGTTGAGCGCTGTAAAGAGAGTAAAAGGCAGAGAGATAGAGAGAGAGGGGGAGAGAGAGAGGGGGCGAGAGAGAGAGAGAGAGAGAGAGAGAGAGAGAGAGAGAGAGAGAAAGAGAGAGAAATTGATAGAGAGCGAGAGAGCGAAAGAGCGAGAGAGAGGGAGGGAATGAGAGAGAGATTTGTCCTGCATCAAAGCATCTCTGCACTAAAAACTGAGAAAATTGAATAAGGCTATATGACAGCTGTGATGGCTAGTTTCAAATGTTGTGATATATGTTATCGAGGCTGTTGGGCCAATTACCTCTACTGCTTTTCAGATGACTCTCCAGTGTCCCGTGTGGTGGTATGATTGTGAGTGCGGTTCGTCGTTTGCTTCTCTGTGTGTTCACCTGTAATCAGCGGGATTGGCTCTGTCAACTCCTGCAACCCTTACGAGGTTGTGCGGTGCGGAAGATGACTGAATATTACTACATAAATTCTGATCTTCAAAGAGGGGTCAACACGACCTTACAACTCTTTTGAAACTTGACTATGTTTGTCACATTCATGTGGCCCAGTATTAAAAACATACTTGTTCACATATCCAAATCTGCTCCAGAAAAAAAGTGCTCTCCAAACATGAGACGTAGGCCAATTTTAGGAACCGCATTGCATGGCAGCAGGCGGGTGAGTTATGACCCTGGACTCTTTGGAATCTCCAGTCTAAAATTTCCTCACCTCTGCTCAACTTATTCTTGACACAAGACTTAATGTAATGACAGCAACAGCTAAGAAGTTACGGGAAGATGTCCAATGCTTACTCAGTACTGCCCGCTGATAACCATAGAATGATTTGATCATCAAATGACTTGGGTCATCTTGACAGATAAAGCAGTACGTGAAAGGAAACTGGATCCAAACAGACTTGTTCCTCTACACTGGCACGGTTCGACTGGATATTTATCTAAGTATAACAAGGACTCATACATTTAAATGGAAATTCCACACAGAGATATTATCGGCTCAACACCCAATTTTGAGTACAAGGGCGCTCACCAAGCATTTGTGGATCGCTGGAAAGAGACAGACGACACAATGGGACGCCACAGCATGTCCTTTCACTTGCACCATACAGTGGGCAGCGACTTCTTTGCCAGCTATCTCTACCTGTTGGAGAAAATTCCTCTTGGTATGATGGCACAACCAGTGCTCTAACCATTGAGTAATGGAATACGTACTAACCCAATTAAGTTAGTGTTTTCAACTGCAATCTAGCTTCAATCATTCAATTGGTTTCAAAAATGCAAACAATGAACAGTTTTTTTATATGCTTGTAAATATTGTAAACAGTGTGTCGTGTATATATGCATATATATATATATATATATATATATATATATATATATATATGCATATATTCAGTGGTATCTCTAAATATGAGTGCTTCTACATACAAAATTTTCATCTTACAAAACCCTGGTTAAAGCAACGTTGTTCTTTATTTAAATTGTCAATTTCCCACTTTTTAAGATTGTCCTTGCCAATCGTTACATTTGGTTGGTTGGATCTTTATTTCATCCCGTATTTGGGAAATTTCTTGGTTGCAGTAGAAAGACAAACACAAGACACACAAGGCATTGTAGACCTAGGTAAAAAAAACTGGAGCCACACACAGGAAGTCCACAATGTGGGGACCTTCTGCAGTCTGAGACTGAGGTTACCGCACAGTCCCTCAGTAGTCTGTAGGTTTTAAAGATCATATTCCTTGCCTAGATCCTCCTAAGCTGTTCTATGACCTAATCAGCAGCAACGGAGAGGCCGGTGGGGGGCTTCAAAGCACACAAGCAGCCCAGCAAGCACTGGCAGCTCCTCCATTAGACCGGGGAGAGATCTCACACTCCCATTACAATGATGGAATGCTCGGTCTGGAGCGGTGCCTCTTCTCACTATAGGTCCACTGCTTACAGCTGATCCTGCGTGCATGACAGCAGAGGCACGGCTGAACGGCTCCAAAGACGTCTACGACGAGCACAAAGAAACCAAGCCACGCGACGGGTGGGACCGAGTCGCAAAGGCCGCAGAACAACAAAGCAAAAAGCACAAGTATATCGGAAACCATTAAGAAATACCAAAATGTAATAAAAAAAGACAGAAAAGCAGCAAAAACACAAAACGAGCAAGAGCGGACGGAGCTACCGCTACCGGCTGCCACTTGAGCGGTGCCATCTTGGTTGCAGTAGCAAAAACGGATACAGACACAAGAAAAAGACGTTGTAGAGTTGGATAAAACTGGAACCACACACAGGAAGTCTTCCACAAGATGGGGAACTTCTGCAGACTGTGACCGAGGTTGAAAATATGCAGGGTCACTCTTCCAAGCTTATCCGCACGGTCCCTCAGTAGTCTGGAGCTGAACAACAGTAGCAGAGTACAACCCCTCGACTCCATTTTCGGCCTGGTAAGCGCCGACAGCTCTTCCATCTTATCGGAGAGGGATCTCACTTTCCCCATAATAATAGATGGAATGGTTGGTCTGAAGCGTCGCTTCTTCTACCGGCACTTTTGTCCAGCTCTGGATTTCCAGCGGCATTGAGGTGTTGCTCCTTCTGCTGCGTGTTGTTCACAGCTAATCCCATGTGTATGACAGCGTAGGCATGGCTGAATGGTTCAAAAAAAGAAGTAGCAGAAAGAAGCCAGGCTAACGGAACAAAGAAAGTTGTAAAAACAGTAAAGTAAGAAATATAAAGTACAAAGTAAAGTAAAAAGGAATCTATTAAGAAATATTAAAATGTAATTAAAAAAAAGATAAAAAGGCTGTGGACAGATCTTTTGCCACCCGCTGCCGCCTTACGGCGCCATCTTGGGGAAAATGTACTCATTTAGCTGATTAAATAATAATAATCATAATAATAATCGGACATAGGCCCTGTCGTCATTTTCACAACACAAAAAGCCTACTTGTCATCACACGCAGAAACTGCGTGTGACGAAATTGGTGGTGCTTCTCCATAAGCTACGTTTACTCGGCAAAAGACCTAAATAAGTGTAAGTTACGGACTTGTAATTTGGCATTCTGCTGTTGTGGATACAGGTCGCTTACCTCTCGCTTACCTCTCACTGTCTTTCACTTACCTTACTTCAGTCAGCTAGTAGGAGGCAGATCACCACCCAAACATCTTTTCATATTACCGCAGAAGGGAATGTGTGTTATGTTACCGCGAGTTTAGATTTCTGATGGATGTGGGGAAAAAACTGTCCTTAAGCCTATTTGTCCGTGCTTTGTGGGACCTATAGCGTCTGCCAGAGGGCAGCAGCTGGAACCGATTGTGACCAGGGTGGTAAGGGTCCCCTATGATGTTCTTGGCTCTACTGAGGTCACGAGGGCTGGCAATGTCTTCCAGTGAGGGCAGAGAGCAGCCGACAATCCTCTGGGCAGTGTTAATCACTTTCTGCATGGCCTTTTTGTCTGCCGCCGTGCTTCCAGCGTACCACACTGTGATGCCGTACGCCAGGATGCTCTCTACAGTGGTTCGATAGAAGGTGATCAGAAGCTTGGTGCCCAAGTTGTTCTTCCTAAGTACCCTGAGGAAATGGAGTCGTTTCTGAGCCTTCTTCACCACTGCCGTGATGTTTGTAGACCATGAGAGCTTATCCGTGACGTGGACCCCCAGGAATTTAAAGGACTGGACCCTGTCTACACATACTCCATTTATGAGGAGTGGGGCCAGATCTGTGCCGTGTTTGCGAAAGTCCAGGATTATTTATTTAGTTTTGGTGGTGTTCAGTGTGAGATTGTTCACCGAGCACCACGAAGACAATTTGTTGACCTCATCTCTGTAAGCCGACTCATCCCCTCCTGAGATGAGTCCGACCACAGTGGTGTCGTCAGCGAATTTGATGATGGCGTTAGACTGGTGGGTGGGTGTACAGTCGTATGTGTACAGGGAGTACAGAAGAGGACTCAGTACACAGCCTTGAGGGGAGCCAGTGCTTAGTGTAATGGAGGAAGAGAGGTGGGGACCAAGTCTAACAGTCTGTGGTCGGTTGGTCAAGAAGTTCTTTATCCAGCAGCAGATTGAAGAGGATAGTCCAAGGTGGGAGAGTTTGTCAGTCAGAATGTCCGGTTTTATGGTGTTGAAGGCTGAGCTATAGTCAATGAAGAGCATCCTCACGTAGTTCCCATGGTGTTCCAGGTGGCTCAGTGCTGTATGAAGAGCAATGGCAATAGCATCCTCAGTGGACCTGTTTGCTCTATAAGCAAACTGGTGAGGGTCAATTGAGGGAGGGATCGTATTCCTGATATGGCGGGCTACCAACTTTTCAAAGCACTTCATGATCACAGGCGTGAGGGCAACAGGCCTATAATCATTCATGCTGCCAATGGTTGGCTTTTTGGGGACAGGGATGATGGTGGCAGATTTCAGACAGGATGGAATGATGGATTGTTGCAGGGCACAATTGAAAATGTTTGTGAAGACTCCAGCCAGCTGGTCAGCACAGGCTTTGAGCACCTTCCCAGGTACTCCGTCTGGGCCAGCAGCCTTCCTGGTGTTCACAGACCGCATTACCAGTCTCACTTTCTGTTCCCGGAACGTCAGTGTATTGCTGCAGGGTGGTGGTGGGGGTGTTGAGACTGGTTCTGATTTGTCAGTCTCAAACCCTGTAATTGCACTGGCAAGCCTGGTAGTTTTAAGCCTAACTTCTCTGAATTTGTATGCCTTTAAAGGTATAGAAAGCAAACTCATATAGTTGACATTAAAAGTTTAATTCTTTTCCAATCCGTAAATATACAAATAGTCATCAATATGATGAAAGACAAAACATATTCCACTCGGCCAGGACAGAACAGGGAATGTCTTCCGTGCACTGAAAATACTCAATTTCTCCTAAGGCCAAAGTAAATTGTACCTATTCTAAAATCAATTAATTTATTTCTAACCAGCCAGGTACTATTTACCTAATTGTTTGAATGAATCCCATTCCTGCATTGTTGTTTAATGTTTGATATCATTAAAACCCAAATACTTCTTAATAATTTAAGATCACTGGCTGAATTCCTCCTGCAACTGAGTCGTCTCACACCCACCATTAGAGACGATGTTTGCTTGTTGTTACAACAATTAAAACCAACAATAAGCAAATTAGAGAAATAATAACATTTCACTAAGCATGTCACAATGATAAATTTTAGTGTTTGATGAAATGACTCACAAATTGTTGCCACTAAGCAATAATATTGTCAATTTGCTCATTCTTTTCTCTCTAATCAACCGATAACTAATGTTAAAGTATTTTTGAATAAACCACTCATTCAAAACCAATAATAATAAAAAAAAAATATCCCCCGAAAGCTACTTATATGATTAAATATGAAATAGGTCACAGGTGTCAAAGTGGCGGCCCGGGGGCCAAATCTGGCCCACCGCATCATTTTGTGCGCCCCGAGAAAATAAATCATGAGTGCGGACTTTCTGTTTTAGGGTCAATTTCAAATAAAGATTATAGATGTACATTATGTTTTGTGATTTTTCCCTTCTTAAGTCAATAATTGCAATTGTAATCATTTTTTTAGTTCAGAAAGCATTTGGTAAAAATATTTTCTGTTTCCCAATTTAACATGGGACATAATTTAAAAAAATGATTTGATTTCCTTTTGAAATGGAAAAACAAATGATTAAAAGACGTTTTCCCTTACTAAGAAAAAAAAGCTCAAATAAACTGTTATGTCTTTGGGGAGACGTCGAGGCGAGGATGGATATAGGACCCAATCGCAGGGAAGCAGGCGAGGACGAGGGAAGTAGTGCTCATACCAAAACTTTAATAACTTAGGCAGGATCTTAGAAAATAACAAATACTTAGAAAACAAATCACAAAACCAAACCTGACTAGGGAAAACATGGGGAATCGAGGAATGAGGTAACGCAGACACATGGCAAGGGAAATACAGCAGATGATCCAACAAATGATATAACAATCAGTGGGGTTTAAATAGACTGACATAGGTTGACGAGACAACTAGGAACACCTCGGAAACACAAGAGAGAGCAGGTAGGGAATACACCAGGGGCGGAGAAACGACAGCTGACCACAATGGGCAATCACTTAGACAGGACACCAGGGAGAAAAAAAGCATAAAAGCAAGCAGCCCGGGCGTCCGCGCCGGCCCGTGACGAGGCGTGGGCGTAGCCGGTCCGGCAAAAGTACACGCCGGCCCGTGACGAGGCGTGGGCGTGGCCGGTCAGGCGGGCGTCCGCGCCAGCCCTTTAAGTGATGGCCGAGTGCCCTGCCCTGAACAGACATCAGAATTTCAGAAAGATCATCGACCACCTTACCCTGGCTGCTCGGGAGGCCGCCGACCCCCTCGTCCAGGGGGCCCGGAGAGTCGCCGACCCCCTCGTCCAGGGGCCCCGGAGAGTCGCCGACCCCCTCGTCCAGGGGCCCCGGAGAGTCGCCGACCCCCTCGTCCAAGGGGCCCGAAGAGTCGCCGACCCCCTCGTCCAGGGGGCCCGAAGAGTCGCCGGCCACCTCGTCCAGGGGGCCCGTAGAGTCGCTGCCGCCAACCCCTTTGTCCAGGGGGCCCGGAGAGTCCCCGTCCCCGACCCCCTCGTCCATGTTTCCCGGAGAGTTCACTCCCGTTCGCTCGCAGTTTTCACTTCCCGATAGTCATACGTGTACATACATCCATTTACAAACATGTACATAGTTGGACATGCATAATAACCGTGCATCTTTTAAGTTGAAATGGATGTCGGGGTATGTGCAAATAGACAAACAAGCGTTGAAACTCCGGGCCATCTTTTGCTTTTTCGAGTTAGAAAGTTGTTCTGCAAAACATGCAGGGAAGATAAAGTTTGTGAGCGAGTTTTCCGATGGTAGACTATCGACTACTACATGGAATCCAGACTACCTCGAGGACAGATGTGCACAATGAGGGTCGGTGGTGCTGGAGCCTCTCCCAAGCAGACTTTGGACAAAATGTCTCTACTTACGAAAAATCCAGGTGCAGTGGATCTACATACAAGATTTAAGATACACAAGATACACATATACAAGATACAAGATCATGCTAGATTTTAAGTTAGGGGGCATATAAAAGAATATTTACATCCAAGGAAATGAAATTTATAAGCGTTCACTGCAATGCACTTACAAAAAAAAAAGAGGAATAAAGTGTAGCTAGCTAGTCCCGTCCGCGTTCCATGTTAACTGGTCGAAAAAAATCGCCTAGGGAAATGAATGGAGGAGAAAAGTGACGAAAGTGCGGCCACGGTCATCTTCCCGTTAATTGCTCGACCTACAAGGTTCAACTTCAATCTAAAAAATAAACAACCCCCCCCCCCCAAAAAAAATCAAATCAGGCACATTTGAAGCAAAAATGCAACTCATTTATTGGGTCTCTACTATTTTCTTGTATACTGTACATTCCAAATAAAAATACACCATCTTAATTAAACTATAATCTTCATTAACCACAAATTAAAATATCAATGTACACCAGCTACATTAACTAAACCAAAAAAACGACCCAATTAACATGGCAAAACTGAAGCGCTCTTTCACTTTAATGGTAACCGCCTCACTTGACGGGCAGCGACCGGGTCTTGATGCTGAACAGTCGGCGAAGGTTGCCACAGACCACCTCTTCAGGGAGCCCGGAGAGTTGCTGCCGCCAACCCCCTCATCCAGGGGGCCCGGAGAGTCGCCGCCGCTGTTGGGCGGGCAGGAACTTGGCGGGCAAGAACTTGGCAGGAAAGCGGGCACAGGAACATTGGCTTGTGGCTTCGGCACAGGGATGACTGGTGGGCCAGCCAGCACGAGGATGACTGGCAGGCCAGCCGGCACGGGGATGACTGGCGGGCCAGAACTTGGCAGGAGAGTGGGCACGGGAACCTTGGTTCGTGGCTTCGGCACGGGAACCTTGGTTCGTGGCTTCGGCACGGGAATGACTGGCAGGCCAGCCAGCACGAGGATGACTGGTGGGCCAGCGGGCACGGGAACCTTGGTCCGTGGCTTTGGCACGGGAATGACAGGCAGGCCAGCCAGCACGAGGATGACTGGCGGGCCAGCCGGGATGGAGATGACTGGCGGGCCAGAACTTGGCAGGAAAGCGGGCACGGGAACCTTGGTTCGTGGCTTCGGCACGGGGATGACTGGCGGGCCAGCCAGCACGAGGATGACTGGCGGGCCAGCCGGCATGGGGATGACTGGCGGGCCAGCCGGCACGGGGACGCTGGTTCGTGGCTTCGGCGTGAGCATGACTGGCGGGCCAGCTGGCACAGATAATCTTTTGCGTGGCTTCAGCACGGGGATGACTGGTTCGCGGCTTCGGCACGTGTATGAGCGGCCAGTCGGCACAGATAATCTTGTGCGTGGCTTCGGCACGCGTATGACCAGTGGGTCAGCTGGCACAGATAATCTTTTGCGTGGTTTCGGCACGGGGATGACTGGCGGGCCAGCCGGCAAGGGCGAAGGCGAGCGGGAAGCTCACACGGGCGAAGGCGAGCGGGGGGCTCGGACGGGCGAATGCGAGCGGGGGGCTCGGACGGGCAAAGGTGAGCAGGGGGCTGGGATGGGCGAAAGCGAGCGGGGGGCTCGGACAGGCGAAGGCGGGCGAGGAGCTTGGACAGGCGAAGGCGAGCGAGGAGCGAGCTCGGACGGGCAAAGGCGAGCGAGGAGCTACCTCGAGGGCTCGAGGGTCCAGCCCCTCCTTCCTCTTCTCCCTGTGTCGCGCCGCTCGCTGCCTCCTCCGGGAGGATGGAGTAGCACTCCGGCCGCCACGCGGTGATCCATTGTCGATGGCCAGCCAACACAGGCAAAAATCCCACTGCTGCGCCTCCCCACAAAGACAAGGCAGGCGGTTTTCGAAACTTCTACCTGAGCCTCCCCGCCGGCTGCCACGTAGTGGTCCATTGCAGATGGCCAGGTGGGAATCCAGGTCGGAGTCATCGGAGAAGAAGGCGGGGTCAAGGTCCTCCGGGGGGTGTATCGAAGTCCGAATCAGCTGAGGGAATCATAGTCCAAATCCGAATGTCCAGCCCACAAATCAATTAGCTCATGACCGTCCTCACAATTAGAAAAATCTGAGTCCAAATACAGGGGGCGATGGAGGCTGCGGATTCTCCCTCCATTGAGGAAATGAATAGCTGGAGTCCAAATCCAGATAACTAAGGCGATAAACAGAGGGCAATGGTATTCGGGTATTCTCTCCTAGTCGAGCGAGTAGCCAGGAGAGACGAGTGAGGGATGGGGCCGATAATCGGGGGAGTATGAGCTGGATGGCTGGGGTCGGCGAAAGTGTCGGTAGCTTCCCGCTGGGTCCATGCTGGTCGGATCGTTCTGTTACATCTTTGGGACTTTGAGGCAAGGATACAAGGACCCAATCGCAGGGAAGCAAGCGAGGACGAGGGAAGTAGTGTTCATACCAAAACTTTAATAACTTAGGCAGGATCTTAGAAAATACCCTTACGTTTACAAACATAAACACAGTTTTAGATCTATTAAAAAAAGAACTGAATATTTAGGGCTTTTGATCGAGTTAAAAAAAATCTAAATATTAGATCTAAAATGGTCCGGCCAACATGAAATCGAGTTAACGTTAATGCGGCCTGCGAACCAACCCGATTTGACACCCTTGAAATAGGTTAAAAACCCAATGCAAGTTATACTCACCCCTTCTAAGAGCCTTTTGAAATCAACAAATTGGTCAAAAATGACTATCTTGTTCTTCTTGTTCTGTTCCCAATTTTTGAGCCAAATGAACCAGTCATTCACCAATGAAATTTTTATAACTGATTGCAGTAACTTGAAAGATATTCTCGCGTAGAATCAGAAAATTGCAACAGTAACCACAGAACCCTGCAATTCCTCCAGACTATGTTTTCCTCTTATTCTGAAATGTTCAACGGAAGCATGCTCTTAGCCGCTAATTGTGAGATTTAGACTTCTTCTCACACACACAGTTTTCCTCTGTTTACAAATGCCTCCCCAGTGAGGTATCATGTTTAAAAAGTCACCTTTTAGCTGTGAGGATTGCATTTTAGAGAAGACATGCAGGGGGGGGCCTGCTTGTTTAAAATCAAAAGACAATTGATGAGAACGGAAAATTTCAGTTACACGCATAGCACAGCAAACGTGTATACAATCATGTACAGGTATGCTACAGAAGTTCAGCACTTCAAATCAATCAAGCAAAATGTACAGATATGATACGAGAAGCAATTCATCAGTTCAATTCAATTCAATTCAATTCAATTCAATTCAATTTATTTGGCAAAAAAAAAGCACTAGGCTAAGGGCCATGTAACAAGACACAAGAAATGTGCAACAAACGCGGTGTAGTCACTGGTTCACGGCCAAAAAGTCATCCAGAGCCCGCTTGAACTGGGTGACCGTCGGCTTCTCGACCACACCCTGCGGAAGCCGGTTCCAAGGACCGGCGATGCGCACTGAAAAAGCCGCCTTCCGCCGATTCAAACGGAACCCGCGAGGGTACAGCTTCCACGGATGACCCCTCAGACCACGATCAGGTGCGGGCGTGAAGAAGAGGTCGCGGGGCACGCTGTAGATGCCGTGGAGGATGTTGTAGGCCAGTATTAGGTCCCCTCGCAGACGCCTAGCCTCAAGGGTCGGCAGGTTGAGTCGCTGGCATCTTTCCTCGTAGGACAATAGCCTGAGGCCGCGGACCATCCTCGTTGCAAGCCTCTGGACCCGCTCCAGATGCTGGATGTCCTTGGCGAGGTACGGTGATGCGGCTTGGATCCCATACTCGAGAATGGGCCTCACCAGGGAAACATACAACGGAAGGAAGATGTCTGCTGTGATGACGGCAAAGGACCGGAACATTAGGAACAGAACTCCGCGAGCTTTGTTGGCTGCTTGGATGCATTGGGCCGTTGGTTTGAACGTGTCGTCGACAATGATGCCCAGATCTTTGCACCGTTGAGTTCGTTCCAGTTCCAGGCGTCCCGGTTCAAAGTCAAGAGGTGAATCAGGAGGAGCCCCAATAGCCAGATGACTGCATTTCGTGATATTGAGCCGCAGGTCCCACAGGTTCGACCAACTCCACACATGATGAAGGCACCTACGCAGGTCCTCGTAGTCGCTCCGGGGAGCAACGAGCTTCACATCATCGGCGAAGAGGAGAACCCGCTGGGAGATGTGCTCTGGCAGGTCGTTTACAAACACCACGAACAGCAGTGGTCCAAGAACGGAGCCTTGGGGGACACCGCTGGGGGCGTTGTGAGTCTCTGAAAGTATGCCATTGACTTGTACTTGAAAGGTGCGGCCAGCCAAAAACGCATCAATCCACCTCACGACCGCTGGGTGAATCGCATACGCTTCCAACTTGCGGAGTAGCAAGCGATGGTTGACCGAGTCAAACGCCTTGGCGAAGTCCAGGAAGACCAGGTCGGCAATTTGTCGATCGTCCATTAATTGAGTGACCCATTCCTCCATCATCAGCAAGTTGGTGAGGCAGGATCTGTTGGACACGAATCCATGCTGACTATCGGAGATCGCCGCTGTGATCTGGAGATGGGCCATCATGGACGTTTTGATAATTGATTCTAACATTTTGCAGATTACTGAAGTGAGGGAGACTGGTCGGTAATTCAACGGGTCCTCTCGGTCTCCTTTCTTGTAGATAGGGCAGATGACGGCCCGTCTCCAGTCTTCGGGGACTTCACCTGATTGCAAGGACAGTGTGAAGAGATATGCGAGGGGAAGTGCTATGGTCGGAGCGAGTGCCTGGAGGACCCTCGGGTGAATACCATCCGGACCATGGCTTTTAGTGGCGTCCAGACACATCAAGGCTCGGTAGACTTCAGGAGGTGTAATGGCAACTGCAGGCATTGGGGGAACATCCCGAGCAAATGGGGGTGCTGGTCGCCCATCATCGGCTTTGTAAATGCCTGCGAACACCCTAGCAAAAAGAGAGCTTTGCCCCTCTGCATCCGTGACACCGACTCCATCAGCATCCCTGAGTTTAACCACTTGATTGTGCAGACGTTTGTTGGCTTGAACATGGGCAAAGAAGCGCTTGGGGTTTGCACGAGATGACTGCGCCAACCTCAGCTCATACTTGCTCCGCTCTTGCCTTTCAGTGAACACTGCCCTATTTCGTTGCTGCTTATAGACCTCATATGCAGCTGCCGTGCCTCGTTCCTGGAATTCGCGCCAAGCAACGTCTCTGAGAGTCCGTTCCCGCTTCACCTTTTGCGTCGCCCAGGGTTTGTGCTTCTGGTGCCGTGGCATCGACAATGGTACTGAGCGCTCAGTCACCCGGAGTATGGATTGTTTGAACAATGCCCACAGCTCGCCGACTGAAGAGATCTCCATGAAGGAAGCCCAGTCAACAGCCTCGGAAGCCTCCTCCAGTGCGTGATGATTCAGGGTAGCAAACCTTCTCTTCGGAAGCATCACGCTCTGTAAGGCCGGAATTGTTGCGTGCCAGTTGAACTTGAGCACCGCATGGTCAGACATGGAGAGCGGCGGGAGGATGATGAGAGACGATACCGACGACGGGTAGCACGTGAGTACCAGGTCCAGAAGAGACGGGCGTTGGTTACTGCGGAAGCGTGTCGGAGCTGCAACATGCTGTGTTAAAAAGCAGTTATCAACTGTGTCGAGGAGTGCCTGGTCGAACCGGTCGGCTGATGAGCAGACGACATCGCTCCAGTCTATTGATGGTGCGTTGAAGTCGCCAACAATAAGGCAGTCCTGGTGTGATGAGACCGAGCGAATTGCACTGATTACGTGGTTGTCGTCTTCGGCGGTAGCTTGCGGAGATCGGTAGACTCCCAAGATAGGCAGACAGACTCCGCCCACAGTTACATTGCATCGCACAACCTCAAAGAAGTCGGTCTGTTGAGCAGCGGGAGGGAGAGGACAAAGGGAGGGCTTTAGCTCGCCCTTAGCATAGATGATAACTCCACCACCACGTCTGTCTCGCCTGTCGCACCGGAAGGGGATGTAGCCCATCAGGTTTATCTCAGCGTCGTGCACTTCAGAGCTTAGCCAAGTTTCAGTAATGACGATCAAATCAGGCTTGAGTCCTGATACAATACTGAAGAGGTCACTGAACTTGGCGATCAAACTGCACGCGTTGGTGTAGATGATGACTAGGGGTGGACCACCGCCATCCCTTGTTCCCTCACCGTCACCCAGTTGTTTTGAGTCTCTGTGGTCACCTTCAGTGGCGGGTGGATGTAGCTTGTCAGGGCTAGTTGGCCGTTGCGGATGCACAGACCTCTTTCGCCCTTCTGCCGCCTCGCTGCCAGCTCTGCTACAAGGTTGCGCCAACGAATCCTCTCCCTCAAAGAGTACTCCTTCCGAAAATCCAGTTCGAGATCAGGCCATTGGATTTTCTTGGCGCTTGTTAAGAAGGTCTCGACTTCAGATGGAGTGCCAAGAGTCATCTTTAATGGACGGGGGCGCGCGTCAGCAGAGGATGGTGGCTCGCGTCCAAGCCTCACCGATCTTCCGAGTGAGAGAGATGCCCCGGGTGCCAGTGTCTCCAGGACCGACTTGATACAATATATGGCCAACTCGCGATCTTTCATCGCGCTGCCCACAGCTGGGAGTTCGGGCGACTCGGGAACACCATAGATGATCACACTCCTCTCGCGTTCCGACACTGCCTCTTTACTGGATCTCACGAAAGCAGTTGAATTTGCAGGGGCTTGAGTTTCAGGCTCACAGCTTTGCCTACCGATGACATCACTGCCACCTGCGGTGTCTAGGCAGGCTGACACGTAGTCATCGTCATGATCTGGCGCCTCGCCAGCGCTAAACTCCGCGGCTGAAGATTGCTTCGGAGCCTGTTTGGTCTTTTTTGCCTTCCTTTTCTTTATTGTACTATGGCAATTTGCTGTCTGTTCCGCACCCGTGCAGGGGGCAACAGGCAGACTCTGCGTCGTGGCTATACAAACAGAGCTCGCGTTTGATATCTCATCCAGCCTGATGTGTATCTCTGAGATAGCTTGCTGCAGCTGGTCATACTTTTTCTGGAGATCTACAAAGCGATCCTCCCAGGGACTGCACTTACATGAGCAGGTAGGTGCAGCAGATGAACTTGGAGGTCTGTTCATTTTAGATCTTGTAGTCGCGGGCATTTGGAAGTTGAAAGGTCCGTTACGTAGGAGCGGAAAACTTTTGCTAACAAGCTAATGCTACCAAGCTCATGCACGCACAATCAACTCTAAAGCTGATTGTTGAAGTTGTGATCTAAAGCTCAGTAATCAAAAAAGCTTCGCGATGGCGTGGCAGCAATAGTAGTCCAACTCACTAGCTTTTCCCGGCTGATTTTGATGAAATGTCGACAAGAGCTCCTCTTGTTGCTCATCAAACCAAAGAATCAGTAGGATACCAAAACAGCCCTAGCAGCTGTCGCTGGTTCAGCCATTCGGCCAATGCAAATAGCACGCAGTTCCTCAGTCTCATCAGCCCTAGCAGCTGTCGCTGGTTCAGCCATTCGGCCAATGCAAATAGCACACAGTTCCTCAGTCTCATCAGCCCGAGCAGCTGCCATTGCCTTAGTGGCTCTTCGCCGGCCACTTCTACGCTGAGCGTAAGTCTGACCAGCCCCAGTAGCTGAAGTAGCCGAAGACTTTTTCTTACACCTGGCCATACGAACCTCCCTATTTTCTGCGGGCCCCACAGCTGATATTGCCCCTGCTATGTCCACACTCTCAGTAATAGGAATCTGAGCATGGTTGAGCATGTAACCATGATATAGATGCAGAATCATGAGCTCCCGCCGAGGTGGAAGCCTCACCACCACTTTGGAATGCAGAAGATTGTGCAGAATCTTGAGCTCCCGCCGAGGTAGAAGCCTCGCCACCACTTTGGAATGCAGAAGATTGTACTGCCATCTTGTTGCTGTTCAATTGTTTACGCCTTTCCCAACTCGATATAAAATGAGAACTCCTCTTTTTTGGCATAATTGGTGAAAATGACGGTGCAAGCGTATGTAAAGTATGCAAAAAAGGAATGTATAATATATACAGAAGCAGGAGTATGCCTTTTAGGAATAAGTATGGAAAAGTGACGGTCAATTTTAAAAGAAAGGCTGACGAATTTTACCTATTTAAGCAATGTTTGGGTTTTATTTTTGGTTAAACATTGTAAACTAAAGTGAAAATATGACGAAAATAAATACTCACAATAGCGGTGCTGTCACATAGTTCATGCAACTAACTTAAGCCACCACAAGAGAGCAGCAAACTAACATTTCAGGTCAGGCATACTCATCGATAATACTTGATAAAGCTTGAGTTTACACGAAGAGAAGGTAAAGAAATTAAATCACTTTTTGTCTATTAGGATTCGACAGCCGTTTCTGGCCATCATAATGTCAACTCTCTACGATGCACGGTTTGGATCCGACAGCAGTTTCTGGCCACCATAATGTCAACTCTCTACGATGCAGGGTTTGGACAAAAGTAGTGTGGGAATGTTAACATATAACATCCGCCCATCCATAAATCACGCTTCATCTATTCCTGCTCCCTGAAACACTTTTTTCACCCCTGTTGTGATGGAAAGACTCAGTGAGACACGATGGTGCTGGACGCGCTGACCCAAGACACCTTCCCACGTAATTTACAAACGTCATTTTGGGAAAAAATTCCGCCTGCGGGTTTCCAGGTGTACACACACATACACACACATCCATCCGTATATCACGCTTTATAAGGATTAGAGAACAGATAAAGCGTGATTTATGGATGGGTGGATGTTTTATAACTCCCATCACGACAGAAAAAAAGTCTTCCGGGGAGCACCTAGAAACTCGCTGGCGGAAATCCTTCCAAAAATGACATTTGTAAATGATGTGGAAAGGCGTGCTATGTTACGACCAATCAGCCATGCGGTGCGTTTAATGCACATCATCTAAAAACAACGATTCATACATCAACTCTGCTTTCAGATGTAACAAATAAAACAGAGAAGGTGAAGATATCCAATCACTCGTCTATTAGGATCCGACAGCCGTTTCTGGCCACCATAAAAATTTCAACTCTCTACATTGCACGGTTTTGTCAAAGCTAGCGAGAGAATCTTAACATACACACACACTCAGACACCCATAAATCACACTTTATAAGGATTATAGACTACCATAATCTCAAAAAATGCTGCAAGCACAACTTTATTCCACAGCAAAAACATTATTCTCCTCGCACAAGGTGGTTTCAGCAATGTTTAGACCCGATTGACAAAGTTTTCACGGAAAGGATACACCAATGTTTTTCTTTGAGAATTGCTTAAGACTGCTTTGTACTTCCCAACACCCACATATATCACTTCCACGGACAATCTGATAGGTTTATTAATATGTATACTTTAATATAATATAAAACAATACAAGGAAGGCATAGGGCACATCTCCGGCGTTAACTTGCAAGTGAGAATCAGTCCTGGCTCGCCCTCGCCACCGGAATATTCTAAAGGACCGAATTCATCTCCTGCCAATTTAAGACATCGAATCAAAACAATTACACGCTTATCTATTCAATCCAATTGCATAAGCGAATAACACAATTAAGGTCAAAACACAACTGCCACAACAATTGCATATCAGGTCGGAAACCGAAAACAACTGCATAAAAATTTGCACAAGTAAGCATAATAATTTCCATACAAGGTGAACCGAGGGACAGTATTTTGAAACAATATGCGAGTATTTTCGGAAGTTGATTCGATTATGGCCATCTGCCGGAATCCAAGTCAAAGCAATTTAAGAGTCCTTCACAGATCTTCATTGCGAACTCAGATCAACAGTCCTCGGCCCGGAACTTGGTGATCTGTCAGGTCAATAGTCCTAAAAACAATTAAATGTCCTCAGAGCCAGCTGCAGGGGGAAGTGTCCTTGTTATACTGAGCTTTCGTCTGCTTATAATGATTTAATGTATCACATATACATATAATGACTAATATGCACATATATAATAATATCCCAGAATAACCCCAACACAATCTCTACTAAATTTGTGCTACCGCCTTCAAATCAGACGATCACCCCACTGAATTAACATACAGACACCATTAAAAAAAATCACAACACCATTCCATTAGACGACAACCAATCCAATGCTTGGAATAATAATATAACGCAATTCACACAACACCATGTGTCAGTGTATCTGCGGTAATGCCAATATAAACAATATTCACAGCTAAAACGAGTTTACGCAATTAGATAAATTTGTAAAGAATTATGACAATGCTCTTCCGTCATACATTTCACTCCTTTGTCTAGCAATTTTTATACATTTCTCATAATGCACAGACTTAAGCACAATAAAAGAGAAACAACAACAATAATGATAGCGGCCCAGTTTGAGAGCAAAAAAAATCTCATTTTCTAAACCGCTTTATCCTCACTAGGGTTGCGAGGGGTGCTGGAGTCAATCCCAGCTGTCTCTGGGCCAGAGGCGGGGGACACCCTGAATCGGTGGCCAGCCAATCGCAGGGAACAAGGAGAAGGACAACCATGCACACTCACTCATACCTAGGAGCAAATGAGAGTTTATAATTAGCCTACCAGCCATGTTTTTGGAATGTGGGAGGAAACCAGAGTACCAGGAGGAAAACCAAGTAGGCCCGGGGAGAAGATGCAAACTCCACACAGGTGGATGTGACCTGGCTTTGAACCCAGGACCCCAGAGCTGTGAGGCCAATGCGCTAACCACCGGGCCCCCCATGTTGTGTACTCACAGGGTTAATTTTCTTCTCAAGCGTTGCAATGATCACAAAAATAAAACAATGCACACTCCTCTCTTCTGCCTAATACTTCAGTGAAAGGAGGGGTGAATTGGCACGCCCCCAATATACACTCTCCGTTGTCCCGCCCACTAGTCAGTTCCACTCTACGCGATTGCCCAGGACCCCAGAGCTGTGAGGCCGACGTGCTAACCACTCACGCCTCCAGGCTGCCCATATATATATATATATATATATATATATATATATATATATATGTGTGTGTGTATATGTATATATATTTATTTATTTATATATATAAACATACACATATACATAAATAGGTACTGTTATATGTTCTTTTCTTTGTTCTGAAAGATCTGATGAGACAAGTGTCAACAAAAATATAGGCAAGACATTATTGAAGCCTCCATGACCTGTTCTCTTCATTGGCTAGAGAAACTGCAAGATTCTCATTCAGACCCCATTTCTTAAAACCTTCATTGTCTCCGCCCAAAGTGGGCTTTTATTTGTCTACAAGTGGGTGGGTTTCAGTTACAAGAAACATGGCTGGTTTGAAATCAAATACTGTTGGGTCTTAACTTGGACATCTGTTGAGATATAGATTCTGAAGATATGATACTTCCCTTCGAACCTGTCAGGAGCGGCTCGTTTGTCCCTCCTGGCTTGCCGTCAGGTTAGAGCAGCTGCAAACGATCCTTGATATCTTCCTGATGTGGGTATTTAAGCACCACGGAAATGGTTAGTCATTGTCGGATCGTCCTGCGTGACACCCTACGTGTTACAGCATACATCGCTACCAGGTACTATTCCACATGGTCGGGTTTTGTTTCGGTTTGGGATGTATAAGCCCTTGTTATTTTGTAAAGCCTTTGAGTCATTAAAGTTACTGTCATGAGAACAGCTCGTCTCGCCTCACTCTGCTTCCCCGCTACTGGGTCCAACCTCCCCCTTTCGCGCCACGACGTCGCAGCCCGATCGTAACAGAACGATCTGACCACATGGACCCAGCAGGAAGCCACCGACGCGCGCACCGACGCTCTCGTCGATGCCAGCCACCCAGCTCATATCCTACCGACCACATGGACTCAGCGGGAAGCTCCCCAAAATCTTTTAGGGAATTTATAACGACTACGCCATGGTGTGGACACCTTAGAGACGTTTTGGCAACGAAGGAATCCCGACTAGGAGGTAATTCTGAGCCTCCATCGGCCCCGGTTTCACCTTTAAACCGACCCTTCGCTCACTCCGTCAGACTGGGCTGCCAGCACAGCTAAGTGAGAATACCCAAGTTCCGACACCCCCTGTTCATCGCCCGAGTTATCTGAAATCAAACTCCAGCGAGTCTGTCCTCAATGGAGGGAGAATCCCCAGCCTCCATCGGCCCCGTTGGAATGCCACATCTATGTCGGTTGGGACTCTGAATTTTCGGATTGTGAGGATGACCGGGAGCTAATTGATTTGTGTGCTGGAGATTCGGACTCGGACAGTGATTTCCTCAGCCGATTCAGACTCCGATACACTCCCCCGGAGGACGTTGACCCCGACTTCTTCTCCGATTACTCCGACTTGGATTACCCCAACCAGGATTCGTCGTGTCGGCTGGCCATCTACAGTGGACCACCACGTGGCGCCCGGCGTGCTGTGCCGTCCTCCCGGAGGGGGCGGCGAGTGCCGCGCCACAGGGAGAAGCGGAAGGAGAGCCTGGATGCTCAAGCTCCTTGCTCGACCACGCCCATCCAAGCTCCTCGCTCGACCTCGCCCGTCCAAGCTCCTCGCTCGACCTCGCCCGTCCAAGCTCCTTGCTGGACCTCGCCCGTCCAAGCTCCTCGCTCGACCTCGCCTGTCCAAGCTTCCCGTTTTCCCATTCCGGCTGAGCCGCCAGTCGCACCCATGCCGAAGCCACGAACCAGGCTTCTGGTGCCAGCTGGCCCGCCTAGTTTCTGCCCGCGGAGTTCCTGCCTGCCCAGTTCCTGCCCGCCCAGTTCCTGGCCACCCAGCTCCTGCCCGCCCAGCTCCTGCCCGCCCAGCTCCTGCCCGCCCAGCTCCTGCCCGCCCAGCTGCGGCTCGTTTGTCCCCCCTGGCTTGCCGTCAGGTTAGAGCAGCCCCAAACAATCCTTGATTACTTCCTGATGTGGGTATTTAAGCACCACGGAAATGGTTAGTCATTGTCGGATTGTCCTGCGTGACACCCTACGTGTTACAGCATACATCGCTACCAGGTACTATTCCACATGCTCGGGTTTTGTTTCGGTTTGGGATGTATAAGCCCTTGTTATTTTGTAAAGCCTTTGAGTCATCAAAATTACTGTCATGAGAACAGCACGCCTCGCCTCCCCCTGCTTCCCCGCTACTGGGTCCAACTCCCCCCGATCGCGCCACGACGTCGTGGCGCGATCGTAACAGAATCATAAAAACAAGATATTTAGATAGGTCAGGAAAAGTTTAACAACTGCCAGCTCAATTGTTTATGCAACAAACACCCTGGGGCCACATACTGTTTTTCACACCTCCCTGTGAAGAATCATCCCAAATACAATGATCAGATAGTGGCAAGCACTATGCTTCAGGAAGCGAATTCGAACATGGCTCAAACCTTTAAGTTAATTTTATAACTAATAATTCATAACAGACCCCCTGTTTACACAGAGAAAACTGTGTAACAAACTATTAATCAAATAAAAATCAACACATATCAAAACATTCAGTATGGTAAAATTAACTTTCGCAATTTTCACGTACACATGAAAGAAAAAAAACATACCTACTTTACACACTATATCATGGTAACGAAAAATTAGAAAGAAAATATAAAAATCAAATCCTGTTAGACCAGATCGTCTACCATCAATGTTCCCTCTAAGCTGCGCGCGTGCGCAATTGCGCACTACTCTCGTCTTCTCCGCGCACAGCAAATCATATGGAGCGCACAAAATTAAATCCATTTTTTACCCATGATGCCATTCACCCGGCCCCCCAGTGGCAGTAGCTCGGTCAACTCTTATGTTTTTCGTGTTTTACAGCTCATTTTAATATTTCTTAATACATTCCTTTTTACTTTACTGTGCAAATAGAAGAACAAGCGGTGAAATCGGGTGAGAACTGTCTAAATCTGCTGTGTGTGGTTGTGTGCGTACGTGCGTGCGTGTGTGTCTAGTATGTGTGATCGTTTGTCTTCAACCTACACAATGGACTATAGTAAATGGAAATTAGCCCTCGGCTACAATCTTACATATATATGTTCATTAACATGAATATAAATATGTTCATTAATATGTGCTATCCCTTATTAAATAAATCAAAGCAAAATCATGGAAAAATATTGCATATCAATAGAAACTTGACTATCTCAAGTGACACGTTCAGCAGAAAAGTCATTTGAACGAGAATGAGAAGCGAGAAGGACAGATGTGTAAAATAAGGTAAAATTTAAGTCGGATATGTGCATATTCTAATGGCATTTATGAAGATGTTTTATTCATAGATATTTTTTCATTCATTTTCTGAACCGCTTTATCCACTTTCTCACTCGCGGGGGTTTCTGGAGCCTATCCCTGCTGACTTTGGGCCAGGGGCGGGGGACAGCCTGTATCGGTGGCCAGCCGATCGCAGGGCACAAGGAGACGGACAGCAGTGCACACTCAGACCCATACCTAGGGGCAATTTTAGAGTGTCCAATCAGCCTACAATGCATCTTTTTGGGATGTGGGAGGAAAACGGAGTACTCAGAGAAAACCCACGCAGGCCCAGGGAGAATATGCAAATTCAACACAGGTGGACTGTTAGGTTTATCATTATTATAGATGTGTATCAATATTATTATATTATATGTACTTGCAACGAAGAGTAATTGACATTAATACAAAGGGCATTTTAATGCATCTCTTGCAAAAGTAAGGACTGTGGTTCGCATCAAGAGGACTGGGAATGGCCTTGGGCAGGATGGTTTCAAAACAAGAAATGTGGACTGTTTTCGTCTTGGGCAGGATGAGTCCACAACTAGCGCCCTTGAGAACTGTAGACTGTTTTGGCTTCGCAGGACGGGTCCACAACAAGCGCTCTTGGGAAGATATGACAGACCTACAATTGTTTTGATGACTGTGATAAATTGTTATGAAACTCTAAAGTTGCTTAGACTTCTGTGGGGCATGGCGTTAAAATCTTATGAATAAATTAGCGAGGGAGACCTCGAGTTGTTAGAATTATCCTGAGCGGGTGAAATATGCTTTGGCGTGGGGCATGTTGATATTACGGATTGGATAAGTATTGATCAGATTGATACAACCAAATGACGTTGCTTTCTATTGCTTTAAGGCAGGTGTCTCAAACCGATTCCGCCGAGGGCCGCAGTGGGTCCTGTTTTTTGTTCCAACCGAACCAGTGCCGACATTTTAACCAATCAGGTGTCTTCTAAAATAAGTAACACCTGGCTGCAATCAACTGATTACACTTGCAAAAGGTATCCTCTTGTTGCGTTGGAATGAAAACCTGCCCCCACTGCGGCCCTTTGAGGACCGGTTTGAGACCACTGCTATAAGGGCATACAAATTAAGAGGACTTTAGCTTAAAACTTACAGCATTGCAATTATGGGGTTAATGCACCTAAATGTTACGGAGATAACAATTCAAAATAACAAGCTTCGATAAGGGGGAATATCTACAACAAATTCAAGAGAAATTTGGAAATAGGCTCTATTTTGGCACTGGATGCCCAAATTCTGGTGGGGCCTTTCATGGTATGGAACGAGTGATGAAATAATGTCTATGTTCAAAAATAGCATCTCCAAATTATAAAGTATCAACCTTTGAGTAATGCTTTAAGTAGATGGGTGGTCTAGGAATAAAATGAAATGGGCAAAATTCGAACGGAATGCGAGATACATTGACAACTACTAAAACATACCTTAGAGGTGAAACTATTGCCGCCTCAATTCTGAGTACAAACAGCTAAACTGATAGCATTGAAATATGGAGGTACATTTATACAAGCGATTAATATACTTGGGTGTATGTGTGTGTGTGTTTCAATGTGTCACAACTTTTCCGTTATTGCATAATTGGCAAACAAAGAGTTAATCAGAGCCACTCCAGTCGCTCATCCTGGCTGATTAAGGCGACGAATGGCGGCAATTAAACTTCCAAAACAAATTTCATTTGTAGATGTGTGACATGCGAATCTAGTACATTAATTACCTAGTTCCTTCTGGAATGATTATTGCTGACGGGGCAGAAAAAAATGGGTGTACTACCAAAAAGCCCCACTGGGGATGGTGGTTTACACCTGTGATGAAAACTTATAGGCCACTGATGTATGGGTAAACGACCCAAATTGATTGACTAGTAATTAACGCATCAACCTTGCGGTTCGAGGATCTACTAATGGAAGCGGCGTGGATCCAGACCTTCCAGAGTGTGGAGTATTCCTGGTGTCCTCGAGAATTCGTGGGTTTTCTCCGGGTACTCCAGTTTACTCCAACAAACCACAATTATCGATGCTAGACTGGTTGAACACTCTAAATTCCCCTGATTATGAGTGTGAGCGTGGATTTGAACCCAGGACCCGAGCTGTGAGGCCAACGCCCGAACCACTCATCCGCCGGGCCGCCCATACATAGATATTAATCATTACATTTTATTATTACTAAATCATTTATGTGTAGTAGACATGCACCTGCTTATGGCAGGTGTGATACTGGTGTGTGTGCCCATAGCGAGCAATGATGATGTTGCTCACACTGGTGCTCAGTGTGCTCGGAGGTTGTCTTTCTGCCCTGACAAACAAAAAATTAGAGGGAACATTGTCCACCACTGAAGTTCTTCTCGTAGTTCTTCCTCCTCTTCTTCCAGAGATCTGCAATCTCATTCTAGGTCAATCAGCATTAAAAGTCCACATCCAAAGCAAATCAACCATGGGTCACCGACATTATTTCATAATCTTCCATAAGAACAGCTTCTAAATGATAATGTGAAGGAGAGCAGGTAGGAGAACACTGAATGAGAAAATCATACACAAGTGATTGAGTAGCAGAAACATTCAAGTTATTAATACTAAAAATAAATCTCCTAATCATAGCTTTCACACATGCAAAAATACAGAAACTAAGAAGTAAATACATACAAGAAGAATAAAAAATTGCATAAGAAGTCATTAAAGAAACTTCAATTTTGCAAGATTGTCAAAAGCAATGCTAATTTTGTATAAATGAGTAATCAATAGCGCCTATAATAGAATTCAACAGTATATGACATTCACAATTTAATAGATAGTACTTTAAGCGCAACATCAATATTAGAAAAAATAAACCATGAAAAAATTGCAGGCTTTTAGTTGCACCTTAGTGTTGAAAATATGGTACTTGTCCAAAATGAGACGTGTAAGAAATTAAACATGTATTGTATTCATTACTTTAAAGAAGTCTTGATTACCATGTCAGAAATCTCCCACCCTGAATGTTTTAAACTTCATCTATCACATTCATTCATTCATTTTCAGAACCACTTATCCTCACCTGAGTCGCGGGGGTGCTGGAGCCTATCCCAGCTGACTTTAGGCATGAAGCAGGGGACTACCTGAATTGGTGGCCAGCCAATCGCAGGGAACGAAGAGATGGACAACCATTCACGCTTACATTCATACCTAATATGTCCAACCAGCCTACCATGCATGTTTTTGGAATGTGGGAGGAAACCAGAGTACGTGGAGAAAAGCCGCGCAGGCCCTGGGAGAAAATGCAAACTCCACAAAGGCAGAGTAACCTGGATTTGAATCCAGGACCCATGCACTGTGAGGCCAGTGCGCTAACCACTTAGCCGCCGAGCCACCTCCACCATATTCATGTGAAATCTTCACTATTAACTTTGACCCATGAAATAAGCAGAAGACATTCTTTGCTACTTTATGTGTGTAATGTAATGCCCTCCATTGATTTCCCCCAACAGTGAAATTGTTTTCTGTCACATGTGAGTACATCAAAGGGGAGAAACAGTTTTACTACAGAGCGCAACAGTACTATGAGGATGTGCCAGCCTCGGAAGAGGGAATGATGGGAGACTTCCTAGAAGTATCTAATGTGGATCTAGAAGCTTCTTGCCAGTTTCTAAAGAAGTTTGTGGTAAGCTTGACTAAAAGATTGCTACTCAATTAGTTATAGTGTTTTGATGGCTAATTTATGGTCAGTGATCCATGCAAAAATATTTAGAAAAATATTTCCTGCTTTGATTTCAGAAACCCCAGAATTTCCTTATTTTAGGCTTTTGTGGTTGGCGTTTTGGCTGTGCTTGACACTTTGATTGACTATATTGAATTGGGCTAATTTGATTAGAGTGGTACCGACATACGAGCACCCCGACATACGAGCATTTCGAGATACGAGTAAAATTTTGAGCAAATAATTATCTCTAGATACGAGAAAAATTTCGAGATACGAGAAAGCCAGGTGGCCAAGAATGAGAGGCTGTTTATCATTGTAGCGCACTGTCTTTTTTGCCGCATCTCTTTCGTGTATAACAGATCTACGAGCACTGGGCAGAGCGTTGAATTTTTTTCAGTGTTTTTTTCCGTCACTCAGCACGAATGGCATAGTGATCGCTAGTACTAGGAGTATATATTACTTCTCGTTGGCAAGTGGTTGTGCGTTATCCTATTGTGAGGACTTTTGTGTGAATTATTTTCGGAATATTTTGAAGGGAATACAAAGGCAAACAGCCCATCGATAGAGAAAGTCAGTGTGGAGGCGGGGCAAACAGCCAACCCGGCCAGAAGGACAAAAGGTATAAAAATGTAAAACAAAATTAGAATTAAGTTTAGTGTAAGGTTAGAGTGTGTCTGCTTCGTAATCCAAGTTCATTTAAATGTGTTTATGTTATATTACGATTCACCGGTGCAAAAAGTCTCCCCCGCTTGCCCCCCCAACCCCATGTCCCTCTCTGTCCCTCTCTCTACCCTCCGCAAAATCCGTCTAATTTTAGTTCTATTAAACACATTTTAGTAATAATAAACCACTAGTTATGTGTTAATTTGTTAATAGATGGCGATTAGAACAAATAAAACATTTTTTCCAATCCATTATCCTGTTTTGGGTATTTTTTCAGAGGGTTGGAACGAATTAATTTGTTTTTAGTTCATTTCAATGGGAAACGTTCGTTCGAGTTATGAGAATATCGACATACGAGCTCAGTCCCGGAACGAATTAAGCTCGTATCTCAAGGTACCACTGTACATTTAAATATTGGACAAGGCTTTGCTCTCATTGTTAAACTTACTAAAAATGTAGTACAAGACACTACAGTCCAGAGTTAGTAATGCCTGCTATTACTATATCCTGAAGAAAGTAAATAATTACGTTACTAGTCATATTACATATTACATTTTTACAAACATTTAAAATGTTTTAAAAGTATAAAAAGTATAAACGGGATTTAATGCAAAAGAAAATGTACGTACAGTTGTGGTCAAAAGTTTACATACACCTGTGAAGAACATAATGTCATGGCTCTCTTGAGTTTCCAGTTATTTCTGCAACTCTGATTTTTATCTGATAAAGTAATTGGAACAGATACTTCTTTGTCACAAAAAATATTCATGAATTTTGGTTGTTTTATGACTTTATTATGGGTGAACAGAAAAAAGTGATCAAATCTGCTGGGTCAAAAATATACATACAGCAGCGCTAATATTTGGTAACATGTCCCTTGGCCATTTTCACTTCAATTAGGCGCTTTTGGTAGACATCCACAAGCTTCTGGCAAGCTTCTGGTTGAATCTTTGTCCACTCCTCTTGACAGGATTGGTGCAGTTCAGTTAAATTTGATGGCTTTCTGACATGGACTTGTTTCTTGAGCATTGTCCACAAGTTATATATAGGGGTACTCGGACGTTTCGTCGAAAGACGTTTGGTCCCCGGACGTTTGGTCCCCGAACATTTGGTCGACCGGACGTTTGGTCGACCGGACGTTTGGTAGAACGGACGGTTGGTCGCCGGGTTGTTACTGTTGAAACCAGCTCTCAAAATTATAATCATGAGAGAGAGAGTGAGTTTGATATCTAAATATCTAATATCAAAATATCAACAGTAGACTCTCGGTCATAATTTGACAGCGAGCGAACCCGGCGACCAAACGTCCGTTCTACCAAACGTCCGTTCTACCAAACGTCCGGTCGACCAAATGTCCGGTCGACCTTATGTCCAGTCGACCAAACGTCCGGGGACCAAACGTCTTTTGACGAAATGTCCGGTCACTAGGCCTATTGCACTCACGCCTGTGATCATGAAGTGCTTTGAAAAGTTGGTCGCCCGCCATATCAGGAATACAATCCCTCCCTCAGTTGACCCTCACCAGTTTGCTTATAGAGCAAACAGGTCCACTGAGGAGGCTATCGCCATAGCTCTACACACAGCACTGAGCCCCCTGGAGCACCATGGGAATTACATGAGGATGCTTTTCATTGACTATAGCTCAGCCTTCAACACTATAATACCGGACATTCTGGCTGACAAACTCTCCCATCTTGGACTATTCTCTTCCATCTGCTGCTGGATAAAGAACTTCTTAACCAACCAACCACAAACTGTTAGACTTGGTCCCCACCTCTCTTCCTCCATTACACTGAACACTAGCTCCCCTCAAGGCTGTGTACTGAGTCCTCTTCTGTACTCCCTGTACACATACGACTGTACACCAACCCACCAGTCTAACTCCATCATCAAATTTGCCGATGACACCACTGTGGTCGGACTCATCTCAGGAGGGGATGAGTCGGCCTACAGAGATGTGGTCAACAAACTGTCTTCGTGGTGCTCGGTGAACTATCTCACACTGAACACCACGAAAACTAAAGAAATAATCCTGGACTTTCGCAAACACAGCACAGATCTGGCCCCACTCCTCATAAATGGAGTATGTGTAAACAGGGTCCAGCCCTTTAAATTCCTGGGGGTCCACGTCATGGATAAGCTCTCCTGGTCTACAAACACCACGGCAGTAGTGAAGAAGGGCCAGAAACGACTCCATTTCCTCAGGGGACTCAGGAGGAACAACTTGGACACTAAGCTTCTGGTAACCTTCTATAGAGTCACTGTGGAGAGCATCCTGGCATACTGCATTACAGTGTGGTACGCTGGAAGCACGGCAGCAGACAAAAAGGCCATGCAGAGAGTGATTAACACTGCCCAGAAGATTGTCGGCTGCTCTCCGCCCTCACTGGAAGACATTGCCAGCCCTCGTTACCTCAGCAGAGCCGGGAACATTGTCGGGGACCCATACCACCCTGGTCACAACCTGTTCCAGCTGCTGCCCTCTGGCAGACGCTACAGGTCTCACAAAGTACGGACAAATAGGCTTAAGGACAGTTTTTGCCACATCCATCAGGACTCTAAACTTGCGGTAGAACGACACACAATCCCTTCTGTGTAATAACTTCGGGGTGAGGTAACATGAAGGACGTTGGGCGGTGATCTGCCTCGTACTGGCTGACTGAAGGTAAGTGAGGAGACAAAGGGAGATATGTGATCCGTTTTTTTTCTTTTACGGGAAAGTGCACCTTGCGGAGAAGCACTACCAATTTCGTCACATGCAATTGCTGGGTATGATGACAATTAGGCTTTTTTGTCGAGTCAATGATCATGACAAAGCCTATGTCCGATTATTATTATTATTATTATTATTAAGTTCTCAATGGGGTTTAAGTCAGGACTTTGGGTAGGCCATTCAAAAAAATCTTAATTCTAGCCTGATTTAGCCATTCCATTACCAATTTTGATGTGTGTTTGGGGTCATTGTCCTGTTGGAACACCCAACTGCGCCCAAGACCCAATCTTTGGGCTGATGACTTTAGGTCATCTTGAAGAATTTGAAGGTAATCCTCCTTCTTTATTATTCCATTTACTCTCTGTAAAGCACCAGTTCCATTGGAAGCAAAACAGCCCCACAGCATAATACTAGACCACCTTGCTTGACGGTAGGCATGGTGTACTTGGGGTTAAAGGCCTCACCTTTTCTCCTCCAAACATATTTCTGGGCTTTGTGGCCAAACTGCTCAATTTTTGTTTCGTCTGACTACAGAACTTTCCTCCAGAAGATCTTATCTTTGTCCATGTGATCAGCAGCAAACTTCAGTTGAGCCTTAAGGTGCCACTTTTGGAGCAAGGGCTTCCTTCTTGCACGGCAGCCTCTCAGTTCATGGAGATGCAAAACACGCTTGACCGTGGACACTGACACCTGTGTTCCAGCAGCTTCTAATTCTTGGCAGATCTGCTTTTTGGTGATTCTCAGATGAATCTTCACCCTCCTGACCAATTTTCTCTCAGCAGCAGGTGATAGCTTGCGTTTTCTTCCTGATCGTGGCAGTGAAAAAACAGTGCCATGCACTTTATACTTACAAACAAATGTTTGCACTGTTGCTCTTGGGACCTGCAGCTGCTTTGAAATGGCTCCAAGTGACTTTCCTGACTTGTTCAAGTGAAGGATTCGCTTTTTCAGATCCATGCTGAGCTCTTTTGACTTTCCCATTGTAGCATTTGTGGGCGTTTGCATCCAATGAGCCCTATCTAAATGGCCTCAGAGAAGTCACCAGCTGTAGTCACTCATCATCACTAACAAGAAGTTAAGAGGCTATGCTATGAAGCTCATTTCACTGACACAACTTTTTAAGTCGCCAAAATTGCTAATTCGTGTTGCTGCATGTATATTTTTGACCCAGCAGATTTGATCACTTTTTCTGTTAACCCTAAATAAAGTCATCAAAGACCCAAACTTCATGAATGTTTTTTGTGACAAAGAAGTCTCTGTTCCAATCACTCTATCAGAGAAAAATCAGAGTTGTAGAAATAACTGGAAACTCAAGAGAGCCATGACATTATGTTCTTCACAAGTGTATGTAAACTTTTGACCACAACTGTACATATCCAATTGCAAAAAAGGATGTACAGGTTGAAAGGGAAAGGACCAAAGCAGAGCTTTTAAAACAAGAAAATTCTATAAAATAGCTATGAATTGTTTAATTTAAGACCGATTTTCAAATGGTTTTGCTTTTCATGCATGTGACGGTAAATTAACTGCATTAAAAAATTATAATATAATACACATTTATTCACCTTCTTCCACTTATCTGAGCTTGGGTTGTTGGGGCAGCAGTGTTAGCAGGGAAGATCAGATTTCTCTCTCCCTGGCGACTTCCTCCATTTCTTCCGAGAGGTGTTCCCAGACCAGCCAGGAGTTGTAGTATCCCCAGTGTGTCCCGTGTCAGCCCCTGAGAGTGCATGCTACCTTTTTCCGACTGAGGGCCATGGTCTCGGATTTGGTGGTGCTGATTCTCATCCTGACCGCATCGCACTCAGATGTGAATTGTTCCAGTCACAGTTGAAGATCACAGATGGATGAACTCAAACGTCGAACCCTCACAGGGGTGGCCAAACTATTCCACAAAACGCCACAGTGGGTGTGGGCTTTTGTTCCAACCTATAAAGAGGAAACCTTACTACAAATCTGGTATTTTAGAAAAGCAATCAGTGGATTGCTGTCAGGTTCTTCTTGTTTCAGCAGAAACCCTATTGGTTAAACTGTCTGCACAGGATTGGTTGGAAAAAAAAACCTGCACCCACAGTGGCTCTTGAGGACCGGTTTGTCCACCCCTGCTCTAAAAGGATCAGAGTCTTAGTGCCGACAACGCGGACCAAACTCTGACACCAGTCATACAAGGACCAGACCCAACGTATCAAGGATGCTACCCTTAGGGGGGTGCATAATCGAATGCCTTCTCTGAGCCTACAAAGCACTTTTTAATCCATCCAGCGACTTTAACCCCAGAAGAATGCCCCTCAGAGTCCCCAAGCTCTGCTACCTCATTGGAACGCATGTCGGTTGAATTGAGGAGGACTTCAAAGTATTTGGCACATCTGCTCACGACATCCTGGATCGAGATCAGCAGCACCCTATTCTCAATACACACAATAATGATAGTGCACCGCTTTCGCCCTGTGAGACATCAGATGGTGGCCTAAATTTTCCTTGAGGCTGTCCTGTCTTTCACCATGGCCTCTCCGAACTCCGTTTTTGCCTCAGAGACCACCTGAGCTGCCTGCCAGCCAGTACCTATCACCTCCGATGGCACAACTACAAAGTCATCATCAAACTGTGGACTAGGGTGTCCTGCTTTCAAGTGCATATAAGGACACCCTTATGCTAGAAGATGGTGTTCATTGTTGACAATCCACAGCGAGTGCAGAAGTGAAAAAAGAGAACACTGCTTGGTTTCTGATCAGTGGGGCTGTTCTTCCCAATTATGCCCCCCAGGTCTTACTGGGGGTGCTGTGACGGGCGCACAAGAGTGGGGTGCTGGGACGGGTTCACAGGAGCGAATAGCCGGAACAGGGACATGCCAGCGGCTACCCGGAACAGGGACTTGCGGGCAGCTATCCGAAACAGAGAGTTGCAAGCAGCCAGCCGAAACATGGACTTGCGAGCGGCCAGCCAGAACAGGGACTTGCGAGCGGTTAGCAGAGACGGGCACTAGCGAGTGGTTAGCCGAGGCGGGCACCTGCGAGCGGCTAGCGGGACGGGCAGTAGCAAGTGGCTAGCCTGAACAGGCACCAGCAAGTGGCTAGCTGGAATGGGGACTAGCAAGTGGCTAGCTGGAATGGGGACTAGCAAGCGGCTAGCTGGAATCGGTACTTGCGAGAGGCTGTCATGGTCATCCCACGCTTGAAAACGGCCGTCATCATCCAACGCTTTAAAGTGCCCACCGTCCTCGTCCCACGCTTGAAAATTGCCGTCGTCCTCATGCCACGCTTGAAACCGGTGGTCATCCCATGCTTGAAAGTGGCCGTCGTCCCACGCTTGAACACGGCCGCCGAAGTCCGACGCTTGGCCGTCAAAGCCTTACGCTCCGCCTCCTCCTCTCCCACTGGCACCCACAACACTGGTTTCCCTCGCATCTCAGGATGGAGCATCAAAAGGGAAAAAAGATTACTCAGCCGTCAATGGCCAAGAGTGTTTGACCGGGAGACGGGTCACGGGAGACGTGCTTGCCGAACAGAATGGGTGGGAGAGAGGATGTCCCACTCGGAGTCGGAGCCCAGGAGATTAACGAGCAGCGGGCCATCCTGGTATCCACCCATGACCAACTCCGAGTCCCATTCAAAATTAAAATGTTTTTCTGTAGAGGGAGGTGAAAGCAGGGATGGGTGTTTCCTGGGAGAATAACAAAGGGAAGACGCCAGCGGGCAGGCAGGGAGAGGGTTGACGGCAGGTGGGTGACGGCCTGGTGTGAACGCCTCCCGTCGATTCCCTGTGAGGAGCCAGCAAGCGATCCCACATCGGAGCCAGGGAGATCCTGATGGGTCCATTCTTCGTAGGATTATTCTGTCATGAACGACAAAACACGATGTGCTGGATCCCAAAACTAAAAGTTTTAATAAAAAGTAACAGAAAAACCTAACAAGTTTAGGACTGGGTAAAATTTAACAAATAAACACATTTAACATGGATGACACAGACGAGCAGATGACATGACCAAACAGAGTAATAATCCCACACAGACTGACAACAACACACGGTTTAAACACAAAGGTAGGGGATCACAAGACAATTACAAACACCTGGGCCACACGACGGAAGGAGTACTGGAAAGACACAGCAGGTTGAAGATATTCATAATCACGTAGACAGCACACACAAGGAAAAACATACCCATCCACCAAAAATCCCCAACAAAACGTGACAACCATCCATGTTTTAGCGATGTGGGAGGAAACCGGGGTGCCCAGAAAAAAACAACACAAACCCGGGGAGAACATGTAATCTCTACACACTGAGGACCGACCTGGCATCAAACCTTCGACCCCAGAACTATGAGGCCAACGTGCTAACCCAAAAAAAAAAAAAGAATCTATTTTTCCCATGACAAATTATGTAATGGTCTCAATCTGTTTCAACCCGCGATAAAAATGTAATTTTGTTTCTTTTATTATCTTGTTGAGCAAAATCTTCGTAGACTCTTTGATTGCTTTCAATGTGCTGTTTTCGTTCATGAGCTTGTTTATTTACTATTGCATGAAATTTGGGGCGGCGCTGCGTCTTGAGTGGTTACTACGTTGGCCTCACAGCTCTGTAGTCCTGGGTTGAAAGCCAGGTCATGTCCACCTGTGTGGAGTTTGAATCTTCTCCCCGGGCCTGCGTGGGTTTTCTCCGGGTACTCAGGTTTCCTCCCATATTCCAAAGACATGCATGGTAGGCTGATTGGACACTCTAAATTGCCCCTAGGTATGGGTGCGAGTGTGTTTTGTTGTCTGTCTCCTTGTGCCCCGCGATCGGCTGGGCACCGATTCAGGGTGTTCCCCCCTCTGGCCCGAAGTCAGCTGGGATAGGGTCCAGAATGAATGACATTTTGTACTTTTTGTCCCCGTAACTCTTTAATCTCTCTTATTTAAGCAACATTTTTCTATCCATTGACCGCTAATAAATTCTGGAGAACCTGGCAGGAAATCTCAAGTTTTTAGATATTTTAAAGACACACCATTGTTGAATTCAAACATAATTGCTTAAACCAAGGTTTAAGCAATTATGTTTGAATTCAACAATGGTGTGTCTTTAATGGGCAATGAAGCAAAAAAAAGTTTGTTTAGGGGAAAGTGGAAAAAGTAGAGGAAATTGGTTATTTTCTGAGAAAAAAAAGGTTTGTTAGGCAATGGCGTCGATTGATCTCGGGGTTCCATCGCAAGTTCCATCTCAACATGACCGAAGCCAAGTACAATATTATCTGAAATATGTTTCTAAAATATTTTTCACCCATTGTATACGAAACTTATTTTACTGCTTATTTTGTTTTTTCGATCAAGGGTCCTGGGAAGGCTGGTACTCACTGTGCACTTGACTGTGGATCCGGTATTGGCCGTGTAACCAAAGGAGTTCTTCTCCCTGTTTTTAAGAAAATGGAAATGGTGGACATGAAAGAGCACTTTCTCCTCCACGCGCATGAGGTTTACCTTGGTGATGATGCAGACCGCATTGAGACTTACTACTGCTATAACCTACAAGAATTTACTCCTCCAAAAAACAAGTATGATGTCATCTGGATGCAATGGGTTGCATGTAAGTCAAACTAATAGGACTTTATGCTACAGTTCATTGAATAATTAGCACTGCAATTGCATTCTTAGGCAGTGACTCCATTGGATGGACGCTGTTATAACAAATTTATACTATATATATATATATATATATATATATATATATATATATATATATATATATATATATATATATATATATATATATATATATATATATATATATATATATATATATATATATATATATATAAATATTTATAACCATAAGGACCAGAAGCCGAGGCTACATACATTTACATTTCAGAAAATGTTGGATTTATTATGGGATGTTTCTATATGTTTTGTAAGCATTTTTAATAGGTAATAAGGCTATAAATTAATTCATGATTTATGTTGGGACCACACTTGAGGACGCTCTCCCCCACAGCTGCTTTCGAGGCCAGTTACCGTATTTTCACGACTATAGGGCGCACATAAAAGTCTAAAATTTTCTCCAAAATAGACAGGGCGCCTTATAATCCAGTGCGCTTCATATATGGACCAATACTAAAATTGTTATCACAATAAAATCAAATAAATCAGTCGATAGGACAACTACGGCAAGCAGCCCCCGACTCTACTATTTCCCGTAGATAAAGTACAGCGCAGTGACTGCTGGGATATCGAGTTCTTAATACACCCAGTTCTTCAATACACCCAGTATGACGTCGCGCGAGCACACTAATTTGGTGCTTGCCGTCATTTCGGCTATATTTACAAAAGAAATGTTGGCGTCGACAGAGCATTCAAAGCTAGACTGTGAACTATATATATATACAACTATGCCAAGCAGCCCCAGACTCTACTATTTCCCGTAGATAAAGTACTGCGCAGTGACTGCTGGGATATCGAGTTCTTAATACACCCAGTTCTTTAATACACCCAGTTCTTCAATATACCCAGTATGATCATTTCGGCTGTATTTACAAAAGAAATCCTGCCGCTAGATGTTGGCGTCAACGGAGCATTCAAAGGTAGACTGCGAACTACATATATCAGTGGCGGGCGGTGCATTTTCTGGTAGCGACTTCAACGTATCAATCCAACCCTCAAAAACTATTTTATGGCTATAAAACCTCTACTGCAGCTACAGCTGCGACACATAAAAAAATAATCAATAAATTAATGCACAAAAATTGGGTAAAATCCACTTCCTAGCAGCATTTCATGATTAAATACAAATACTGGAGCTTTTCAGACATTAAAACCAGGCCAGGGGGTGATTTTCCCGGGAAAAGACAGCGATGAACGTCAATGGCGTACGGGCAAACATTGCCCGAAAATGGGGTAAAATCCAGCCGAAAACAGCATTTATTGATTAAATACAAATACTGGAGCTTTTTAGACATCAGAACCGGGCCCGGAGTATCATTTCCCCGGTAAAAAGACAGCGATGAACGTCGCTCCGTCCATATGTGAAATGACAAAAAATGCACTAAAATTAGGTAAAATCCACTTCCTAGCATCATTTATTGATTGAATACAAAAACTGGAGCTTTTGAGACATTACAACCAGGCCAGGGGGGTGATTTTTCCCGGGAAAAGACAGCGATGGACGTCAATGGTGAAACGCCAAAAATTAAACTGGGGTAAAATCCACTTCCTGGCAGCATTTTGTGATTAAATACAAACACTGGAGCTTAAATACAAACACTGGAGCTTTTCAGATATCAGAACCGGGCCCACAATTGAAATGTTATTTAGGAATATAGCCATATTTTACTCACCAAAAATCCTTTTTACACAATATCATCCTCCTTTCTTTCTTCCTTCTTTCCTATCGCCATCGAAGCTAATGATGAAAGTCGAGCCTGTCCTGTCATATTTCCGGCATAGTCCGTTTTGAAAACAGCTTTAAATCAACACAACAATATACTATTTGCTTGTGGAGCTAAGTTAGCGCGCTGAAAGTGCACACACCATTTTCCTGGCTTTAACAGGCTTGCTAGCTTCAGAGTTGACCGCCCTTTCTTAATGATGTCCATTTTTTTCTGGAAAAGTCCGTCTGGAAAATAGCTTTGTGAGCAAACAGAATCCATTTGTTTTTGCTTCTGTCGGCCATTGTGGGTGGAGTTTGCGATCTCGGCTGCCTCGGGTACTGCTTTGGCCCGCCTACTAGCCAATCATAGTTTGTGAAAGCAATGACATGTCCCAGCCAGCAAAATGTTAACGCCTATGAAAAATCATTGTGGGGTTGCCAACTCGAAATCTGATTGGTTAAAAGCAACAGTCTAGTTTAATGCAGCAGAGCCCGCTAAAACTGATTGCGTAGGCTTTGAGGCAGATCTGATCTGGCAACAAATAATGGCTGAAATGTGATTGGTTAAATGCTTCAATATGAAAACACACATCTGGAAGCAGTGCAACCAGGGGGAAAAGCAATGAAAGGAAGCTAACAGACTATTTTGGAATAATAAGTATTGATGGACAAAATCAAAATATAACATGATTCAGATATTTCTTAGGCCAGCAGAGAAGGCCTTGAAGGCCCTGACGGCCCGCCACTGATATATATATATATATATATATATATATATATATATTTATATATATATATATATATATATATATATACATATATATATACATATATATATACATATATATATATATATATATATATATATATATATATATATATATATATATATATATATATATATATAAATATATATATAAATAAACAAACTCGGAGCTTGCCGTCATTCCCGGAGGCTTGAGAACTACAAACGCTGGACCCGGCGTTTTGGAAGACTCATTTGGGCAATTGTTTAATTCGGACACAGAAAATGAGGACTTTGATGGATTTGTGGGTGATGATGACGTGAGTAAGTTGTAAAACATCTAAATAAAGTATAACCGAACTCAGTTTTGCTTCCGTTGCCCCTTTAAAAACGTGTTTTTAGCGTGTGGGTGTAGCGTGCAAGAACTATATTTCCTAGCAGTCACTGCGCACCGGAACCCGGAAATAGGCTGCTTCCGGTAGCCAGCGCTATTGCGTTTCGATGTTCATCCATATATAATATATATGCGTCTATAAAAACGGTGCGTGCTTTGTGTGTTTAAAATACAGAAATAGCACTCGTTACTGACACTGCGATGTGCCGAATAGTTGTGAAAATACGGTAATTGTTTTCAGGAACATTGACGGCAACAAACCCCGTGTTCCTGCTGATCTGCAAGAAACTCGTACCTTGTTTTGGACTTTGGACTCTGGCAGATGGCGATAATCGCATTATTGTTTAAAAATACGGCTGCTTTGTTTACCTTATAAAGAAAGTATTGTGCTTACTTCTGCAATTTCTTACACAGTAGTTTTTCGGCAACACAGTTGTTTTTGACCTTCCAGGGTGTTATTTGGTTAGCTTATGCAATTGTTTTGAATCAGATTACATGAAATTTTTTCAGTTTGTCGCTACTAATAATGAGAAGAATATACTACACGTCAGAATGCTTGTGGACGAAGCGGTGTAACGAGTGTATTCTCCTTGCAAGTTGTAATCAGTTATGTGAACGATGTCTTCCAGTTTTAATTAAATAATACTAATATTGATTTAATGGTATTAATCATTATTCCAACAGAAAGCCAAAAAGAAATGAACATTTTGAATAGTAAATAAACTAAACCTATGACAAAAAAAATTCAGAAAAAACATCCGAAATAAAATCGCTAGTGAATAAATCGAAAAGTGAATGCGACTGAGAGTGATATTCATTCATGCACTTTCTGAACTGCATATCCTCACAAGGGTCGCTGGACGTGCAGGAGTCTATCCCATATGACTTTGGTCACGTAGAGTGGGACACCCTCAATTGGTTGCTAGCCAATCGCAGGGCATGAGGAGACAGACAACCATTTAAAACTCATACCTAGGCAATTTAGAGTGTCCACCCAGCCTACTACGCATGTTTTTGGAATGTGGGAGGAAACCGGAGTACCCGGAGGAAACCCACGCAGGCCCAGGCTGAACATGCAAACTCCACACAGGAGGAGCAATCTGGATTCGAACCCAGAACACCAGAACTAAGAGTTCAACGTGCTAAACACACAACTGAGATTGATATTTTGAGTAAAAGTACCTCAATGAAATGAGAATATTTCCAGTTTTTACAAGTGATATTTTGTCCATTTTGAATCAACATGTGAGCCATTACTATTGACATTAGTTTGTAAGTCATTTCATTTTGTTTGAAACTGCGTAAATTGTACAAACAGACACAGCAGAAAGTAAGTACTGTATTTTCCAGACTATAAATTGCAGTTTTTTTTAGCATTTGGCCGAACGTGCGACTTATGTGTGAAATTATTTAAACTAAATGATATCATTCCACCTGTTATTTTTCCACTGAACCGCAAGAGCATTCTCTAGAAACCGTGAGAATTTACATTGTCGGTGAGTGGACGTTTTTGTTATCATACCTAAACTGTAGCAATAGATCCAAGGATGTTACGCAAAACACCTCATCTCATCTTCTTCCGCTTATCCGAAGTCGGGTCGCGGGGGCAGCAGCTTCAGCAGGGAAGCCCAGACTTCCCTCTTCCCAGCCACTTCATCCAGCTCTTCCGGGAGTATCCCAAGGCGTTCCCAGGCCATCCGGAAGACATAATCTCCCCAGCGTGTCCCAGGTCGGCCCCGTGGCCTCCTCCCGGTGGGATGTGCCCAGGGGGCATCCTGATCAGAGGCCCGAGCCGGACCTTCCTCCCCAGTACCCCAGAATAGACCTTCCCGGGGAGGCTGACGAGTGTGATTCCCCGGTAATTGGAACACACCGTCCGGTCCCCCTTTTTAAAAAGGGGAACCACCACCCCAGTCTACCAATCCATAGGCACTGTACCCGATGTCCGCGTGATGTTGCAGAGGCGTGTCAACCAAGACAGCCCCACAACATCCAGAGCCTTTAGAAACTCCAGGCGGATCTCATCCATCCCCGGGGCCTTGCCACCGAGGAGCTTTTTAACCACCTCGGTGACTTCAACTCCATAGATAAGAGAGTCTGCCCCAGAGTGCCCCGGCTCTGCTTCCTCATGGAATTAAGGAGGTCTTCGTATTTGGCCCACTGATTCACAACATCCCAAGTAGAGGTCAGCAGCGCCCCATCCCCACTAGACCCTTTGTTGACGGTGTACTGCTTCCGCCTTTGGATGGTGGACCAAAATATCCTTGAAGCCACCTGGAAGTCGTTCTCCATGGCCTCACCGAAATCCTCCCATGCCCAGGTTTTTGCCTCAGAGACAACCAGAGCCACGTGCCGTTTGGCCACCCGGTACCCGTCAGCTGCCTCCGGAGTCCCATGGGGGACTCTTTTTTCAGCCTGACGGCATCCCTTACCGCCGGTGTCTACCAGCGGGTTCTGTGGTTGCCGCCATGACAGGCACTGACCACCTTGCGTCCGCAGCTCCGCGAACATGGTACACTTGGACTCTATGTTCCCCGCCTCTTCCCGAACATGAGAGAAGCTCTGTCGGAGGTGGGAACTGAAACTCTTTCTGACAGGGGACTCAGCCAAGCGTTCCCAGAACACCCTCACAAAACGTTTGGGTCTCCCGGGCCGCCCTGGCATCTGCCCTCACAATCGGAGCCAACTCATCACCAGGGTGTCATCGGTTAACAGCTCTACCCCTCTGTCTATTTAAACCCCACTGATTTTTTTTTCATTGTCGGATCGTCTGCTTTAACCTGCCATGTTTCCAAGTGCCTCATTCCTGCCCCACGCCTCCTCACGGGCCGACTCGGACGCCCGCCATCCCGGACAGCCCTACACCTCTTCAAGGGCCAGCTCGGACGCCCGCCGGACCGAGCACTCCGACGCCTCTTTAAGGCTCGGCTTGGACGCCCACCAGACCGGCCATGCCAACGCCTCTTCAAGGGCCGGATCGGACGGCCACCGGACCGGCCAGCTCCACGCCTCCTCATGGACCGGCTCGCCAGACCTGCCAGTACAACAACTGAAAAAGTACAACAACTGCTTCCAAATGGCCATTGACTAAGTACGACAGAGCCCCCTTTTCTTCACACATTCTGTGTTGTCTTTTTACAATGACTGAGACCCGTTAAGTGTATTAATGGTGGCAGGAGTAGCGACAAAGCCACTCCACTTTCAAAGCAGCCGCGGCAGGAGTAGCGACAAAGCCACTCCACTTTTAAAGCAGCCGCGGCGGTAGTTTCTCATGGTGCCTTTGCTAATGTCCTCTCTGGGTCGCCGTAGTGAGGTTGATGCAAAGCAAATTTGGCCGGGTACGATGCCATGTTTGCAAAATCACCCCCGGTCCATAAAGCCCACCAACATTCCTTATTGGAATTGGAAAAATCATTTTTTTTTTAAACTGGGGCCCAAATTCAAAAATTGAGCATCCTAGAGCCGTATATTTGCAATTGTTTGTTCAAAACTGCATTCAAATCGGATGTACGGTGTTGTTTCCATTTTGTCCGATGTTAACAGACAAACACACTCACGCACACACACACACGCGTATTCTCAGAAATAGTGTAGATAAGGGCCGAAACCCTCACTACTCTGATCTCTCGTAAATGACCTTTTGTTTGGTGTGCCGCAACTGAGGCTAGGCGGGCATTGACGAGTACACCCATCCTTTTTCACGCAGACTAATCTTAATTTTCTGATCGAGGTTGATGCGGCGGGCTCTGTGGTCAGGGCTCTCCTGTACCAGAGATCCACGGTCGACTATAAACTAGGGGGGGGTGGAGGTGCCCTTTCAGATTCTCACTGACATTAAAAAAATTGGAATCCCTATGGACTGCTAAGCGCGTTATCTCATGCCACGCCCATTGGCCATTGTTCCTGACCCGTTTCAATCTCACTATTACCTAACGTCCGGGATCAAGAAATGTGAAGCCTGACAGCGGCAGAAGATGGACCTACTGAGGAGCCGATTCTCCCTAATAACCTGATTGTTGGCGCAGTACGGTGGGAGGTTTAGTGCCTTGTGGAAAGTGGGTTTTGAGGGGTTAAGTTGCCTTGGGCTTTTGGTGGCCGGGTTTACGTAAGGACATCATGGACTATGTTTTGGCCTGTTCAGTGTGTGCCCGGAGCAAGGCAGTGCATTGTCTTCCAGCTGGATTGCTCCGTCCCCTGCCGGTCTCATCTCAACCTTCATCCCATATCGATAAGGACTTTGCCAACGTCCTCATTTCAGGGTACATATTGTCATTTTAACGTTAGTGGACTTCTTTTGTAAGACGGCACATTTCATCACACTCCCAAAGTTGCTGTCTGCCCTGGAAACTGAACAGACCTGCTAGTGACTCATGTTTTTTGGATGCACTTTGTTTCTGGTCTGGTGGTAATTTACCAAGCGTGTGCCTGCCGCCATTGTTCCCTAGCCAGGAGGCTGAGGTGGTCGTTCTGCCATGCCATGTCTATCTATGGCGGGATCATTGGGTTTGGTGGAGACACAAGGGCGGGGCTGGTCAGCACTGCAGGAGGGCCGCCCCCCTGATCCATGAAGGTCACCCCTGTTTCCCACGTCTCACTGCTCAAAACGGTCTCATCCTGTTCTCTAAGCCCTATGCCGGTGTCCCCTCCTGCTCTTCGGGTGGTCGATGGCGGGCCAGTATGTTTAATAAATATTATTGTGCATTTGATTTTCTGGGAGCCACCTCAGTCGTGCGTTTTTGGTGCGGGCAAGCGTGGGATTGATTCCTGCTTGGTGGTGTTATGTTTGGGCATGCGAATGATTGTCTGTCTCTCTGTGTGCTCTACGGATTATCTACGACCAGTGTAGGATCTTATCAAAATCTGCATCCTTTGTGATGATACGCGGTACGGAAGCCGAATGAATGATTTCCTGCGCCTGAGTTTGTGTTAGATCCATCCTTCACCGGCTTGCCGTTAACAACAACACAATTTTCAGATCAACAATATCTTTAATAAAATCTTTTATTTTGTTTTCTGTAGGCCATCTGACTGACAAAGACCTGATTAACTTCCTTATTCGCTGTAAGAAGAGTTTATGTGTAAATGGTGTCATTATAATTAAGGACAATATGGCTCGACAGGGCTGCACGTTGGACCACATTGACAGCAGCATTAGTCGACACCTGGACATCATGAAGAACATTATTTACAAGGCTGGCCTTGAGATTTTGGCTGTTGAGAGACAGAAGGGCTTCCCAGAGGTCATCATGCCTGTATGGATGATTGCAATGAAATAGAACAAACCTGGACAGTTGTATTCCGTTTAAGTAGTAGTAGACAAACTTTCGACTTATCCCCTCAGGGGTTTCCACAGCGAAACAGTAATGTCCATGCACTGTCTAACATAGGAGTTGTTCTACTTTGTTGTCATCTTGTAGTTGTGTCATAGGTTTTGGGAAACTTGGATTAAAAACAATAAGGGGTGTCAATATCTGGCTGAGATGTCATATAAATTTCTTTACATTTTAAACTTCCACATAGATTTTTGCATGCATGTATACCTATATGTTTCTGTACTTCACATAGACTATTATGTGGCATACAAGAGAGACATGCAGACAAGGGAGAATGGCTGTGCTGCAATCAACAAAACCTTCAACTATACAATCAACTAAGACCATCACCATGCTGGACAGGCCCTTCCGCAAAAAAAAGTGGCCGATCTCAACTGGGTTTGTTGGAAGTATGACTCACTAATGTTTCCTCACAACGTGGTGAGCCTGTCAGATTTCTGGGCACAACTAAGGTGCAGGAAATTCCCCTTTAACCACAGTAAAGACACCTATGTTCCCTTCCACTGAGATTTGGACAGTTCCAACGGCATAGGCTGAGCGTTTTCAGCAGAGAGCAGTGTAGAGGGATCGGTAAGTGGAGAATATCTGGGAAGAGTTGAACATTACTGCACGATAGTCAAAATCCCAACATGTTAGCAATTTAACCCCCCTGCCTGGCATTAAACACTGTTGGAGTCACCACCATGCAGTCCTGGGCTCCTCTAACCACGGACGCTCCACGAGGGTTCCTGATGCTTCGGTCGTGATCTGTTTTGACTTTTATGAATGTGTTTCGGTACACATGTACTCGGCTAAAGATTCAACTCATATGCACATAGATAAAGCCACTCAGACGTCTCAATTGTGTAATCCACCCCAAATTGAGACATCCATGTAATCTGGGCCACTAAATTTAATAAAGCGACAAAAAAGTGTAAGGTCAGAATGTCGTTGGGGAGCAGTCCTCATGGTTCCTCCTCCTTCCAAGTGAAAATCCAAAAGAGTGTCTCTTGTCTTTATTTATACATGTTTTTGTGGAAGTCTAATGGCGAACATGTCTACTATCTAAGCACGGTAACGATACAAAGTGAATAAATCTTCTTTCTTCTGTTTATGTGTAATCATATTTTCTGCACCTATTAAACCTGTGTTTTAATTCACCTATTGACCCTGCAATCCTCAAGGTTCCCTGCATGTTCGTTTTCAATAAAGGACTCCACAAACAATGCGATCAAATCTAAACAATTTGTTGCCAAGACAGAGGCGTCAAATACAGCGGTCTGTGTCTCTACCAGCATCCTTTCCATTGCATAGAAGTGTAGACTATCTGAACTGTACAGTCTGATAGGCAAAGAGAGAAAGTCTTCTTGTTCCGATTGGTCCACAGTTCATTAGGTTTCTGGCCCTTCCCAGACAAATGGGAAGAGTTAAGTCAGCAGTCGTCCGCCGTGATGTCTGGCCCTGGTCGCCGATCTCCTCCACTCATTAGTTCCATGTAACTCAAACCATGTTGCCCTTGTGACGTCAGGTAGGCCCAGTGTTTCATGGCTGTCTTTCATTAACGGGGCCCCTCTGCTTAAATAAAGAACCTCAACTTTCTTATAGCACACTCAATGTGATGTAACTTTTAAATCTTTATATTGGTTATCAAACATTAATCCCCTATACTATCAAACATGATCCCAAAAGTCAATACATTATTCGATTGATGATATTGACCTCAAAATCCCTGTAACATTAATTACAGCTAGTTTAGATGCATTTTCATTTTTTACATTCCGGGGGAAGATATTTTGATTTTCCCATTGCAACATGTCACATAAACCGTGTTAAGTGCTCTTGTCACCGATGTTTGAGAGCTTCTTGAAAAAGGAGCAAAAAATTATGGGCCCGACAAAAATGATGTGAGCACACATGCACAAAACTCCAAAGTAGCAAATCCTGATGGTTGCAAAATATGACAAAACACCTCCGTGGGGAAATGAATCGGTGCCCTGATGAAATGTCTGACCCCTGGTCTGAAAAAGTGTCACATCCTGGTGGAGATGTGTGTGTATGTTGCGCGTGTTTTCACCTGCCCTCTTAGCCAGCTGTTTTGTGTTAATTTGATTAGCCCTGGGAGGTATATAAAGAGAATGTTTGGTGACGTCGGTGTGGGAGTATTATTTCTTTTACCTCGTGTGTCGTATGAGTAAGTCATGTTTTGGTTTTTGTCAGTGTGCGTCCTCCTGTTGATTTTGTCACCTGGATATTCAACTTTTGTTATTAAAATAAACCTAAGTTCTTGCACCAGCAAATCTCGCCTTCCTGTTTCCCCGTATCCTGGGTTCACTTCACAGCAGCCGATGACTTAAATCATGACAAAAAAATCTCCCAGTCCGGCCCTGGACTGTGCAACACAACACTCAATAAATCTCTGGGAATTAAGTGTCAGGCAATCTGCCTGTGTATGCTTGTGTGGTTGTCCGTGTGAATTGTTACGTACTCAAATTCTTACTTTCACTAGTAATAGGCACTAAAGATGGAAATTAGCCGGTGGCTACAATCTTACATATTTACATATGTATGTTTATTAATATGTCCTGTCCCTAATCAAATAAATCAATATCTCAATATCTCTCAACAGTAGTATACATTGATCATGTATCTTGTTGGTATTATCACTCAAATCATGTATGTATTAACACTTATATTTTACTTTTATGTGTTGGATTTATACCCACATCATTATCATTTATCATACATTTGCTACATTTAGTATAAGCTTTGCCTCGATTCAAATGCATTTTTGCTTTACACAAGGAGTTGCCATCATTGCATTTCTTGGCACTAATAAAGGATATTTGGTTTATCATCATTCAAAACAAAATGTGTCAAGGTGTCTTTGAGTGCTTCTGCCTTCTCTTTGACTATAGTGGTGAGATTGTGAACATGTTTTGAAAATGCTGACATCCCTATTATGTAATCAAGCCCTCCCTTTAGAGTTGGGACATGCATGTAGCCATGCAGTACTTGATGTAGGACAGTACTATGTCTGTGAATGTGCCCAGGTCCTCGTGGTGGAAAGACTGTCTGTTCAAAGCAGTCTTGGAGTCATCAGGCCATGTGATAATGATTTGCCTTTGTGGCTTTGTTTGTCGGCCTGTATGCTGGGGCGAAAAACAAAGAAACGTGGTCATGCACCTTTAATGTTATAGTAAATACAAGCAAAGGGGCTTTGCCGGTCCCACCTGTTTGGGCGAGGTGGTTATTACACATTCTCAGAAATAGTAGTATGTATAGATGATCCAAAGTTTTGTCCACTCTTGTTGGACATTTCACGTGCTGGTAAAATTTTGGCTAAATAGTTTTGAGATTTGCATGATTAAAATCTCTTGCAATTAAGTGCATGGCACTTGGGTAGTAAGCGTTCTGGTGATTATTTATGGTGTCCATTAGTAGGGAGAGAGCGGTACTTACCTTATGTTACGATTGTGGGTGGAGGGCCTTGAAGCAGGCAAACGCACACAAGCCGGACGTGGAGCCTTCTGTTTATTTTGATTGTCTGTTGGCTAGGGCCAGGAGAAGGTACAAGGGGAAAAGCGTAGTGGCATCATCTTGCGTAGCATGGAGGTCGATAGACGAGAGGTCCGTAGAGGGGTCCAAAGCAAATGTACAAGATGTGTGGTCGAGATTGTGGTCCGTGGTTGTAAGCGTGGTCAAGATCCTGGGAATAAAACAAGAGGTCGGAAATCAGGTGAGGCAAACAAGGATGGTCATATTTTGGTTGGCTTAAATAGTCCTTGTTGTCTGATGAACCGCACCTGCCTTTGCTTAACCGATCATTTGCTGGACTTGTGATTGGGTGACAGGAGCAACCACCCACCTGTCTGGCCCTGGGCCTGACAGGACCCCCCTCTCTACGCGGGCCACCTGGTGCGTGACGTAGTGCCTCCGGGTGGGTCCGGCGGAAATCCCGAATGAGGCACTGGCAAAGGATCTGGCGGGTCGGCATCCAGCTGCGCTCCTCGGGACCATACTCCTCCCAGTCGACGAGGTACTACTGCAGGCCACAGCCTCGGCAGGGAACATCCAGAAGCCGCTCCACCTTGAATTCTGGGCCCCCATAGATCATCAGCAGAGGGGTTGAGGGTGGAATGGAGGGGGAGGGGTCAACTAGCTCACCTCGACCGGCTTAACCTGGAAAACATGAAAGGTGGTCACTCCAGGTGGTCTGGTGGGCCTGGGTGGTGCAGCAGTGCTGCTTCCAGATGTTTGTTAGTACGCTTACACTGACCGTTTGTCTGAGGGTGGTATCCAGAGGAGAGGCTCACAGGGATGTCCAGCGCTGAGCAGAAAGCACACCCGACATGGGTGGTGAATTGGCGACCCCGGTCTGAGACAAGGTCAGTGGGAATCCCATGCATACGGAACACATGCTGCTCAAGTAACTCTGAAGTCTCACGGCCTGAAGGCAGCTTGCGGAGTGCGACAAAGTGCGTGCTTTTGGTAAATTGCTCAACTGTAGTCAGAATGACTGTGTTGCCCCGGGACCTAGGGAGATCTGTGACAAAGTCGACACCAATGTGAGACCAGGGATTGCTAGGAATCGGCAGTAAGCGAAGTATACCAGAAGTCGGCTTGGTGGAGGACTTGCTGCGGGCACACATGGCAGGCAGATACAAATGAGAGCGAATCCTCCCTAATTGTCGACCACCAGAAGCATTGGCGCAACACCGCCAGCATGCAGGTGACTCATGTGTGGTAGGTCTGATGTTAGGTGTGGGCCCATTCCAGCTCGGAACATAAAATTCCTCTGTGTACTTTGTCTAGAGTCAGGCTCTGCTCTTTGGGCACTCAGGATCTCAGCTTCCAGGTCAGTCCTCATAGTTGGTACTAAACATAAGGGCGGTAAGATTGTCGTGGGTCCCTCCTCAGAGTCCATGGGTTGGGAGATGCGGGATAGAGCATCAGGTTTGCCGTTTCTAGATACAGACTACAAATAGATGATTTGCCCTTTCAAGGTGGTGATGACTTTCCTCCAAGGTTAGCTACATCGTGAGCAATTCACGGTCCCCAATGCTGTAATCGCATTCATCACCTGGTCTGCATTGAGAGAGGACAGCACCGACACCTAGGTTGACTGGATGTGACCTGCGGCTAGAGGTGTATCCCTCAAGGGCCTCCTGCTCAGGCTTGGAGATATTGTAAAGACGCCCCTTGGCGAAAGTGGCCCCTGGCAAGAGGTCAATGGCACAATCATAGGGGCAATGCGGAGGGACCCGTACTAAAAACCTGTACAACGTCATGATAACAGCCTGGCACTGAGGCTAGAACTGCTGGGTTTTGCTTTGGAGGGGAACTTGTGGGTACGAGGGCTGGCTGGAGACACTTGGTGTGGCAGGCTGGGCTCCAGGCCGTCACCTTGACACCTGACCAGTCAATGACCGGATTGTATTCCCTTAGCCAAGGAACACCCAGAACTATGGGAGCCTCTGGGGAATCCAACACATAGAAACACGCCACCTCTTGATGGTTTCCGGATAAGCGAAGGGAAACTGGCTCCATCCGCAGCTCCACTCTGCCTAAGGGCCGCATGTTCAGTGGGGTTGTCCTGAAATGTCTGTCCAATGGGCGAGTCCCAATGCCTAGATGGGACACTACTGAACGGTCGTTAAAACTCTCGTCCGGTCCGCAGTCGACCAATGCGGTGGCCTCGTGCGTCTTTCCCCACCAGGAGAGCGAGGAGGATGGGAGGATTGTCCAGTAGTGAGGCTCACCAACACTTCCCTCTCTATTGGTGAGCCCTTGCTTTTACCGACTGGGCATGTCCGTACAAGGTGACTCTTCTGCCCGCAGTAAAAACATGAAGCTGAGCACAGACGATGGAAACGTTCCTCCTCCGAGAGCCTGGAGTTTGTCACGGCATGCCAACTAGTCCTTCAGGGACTCCATTAGGCCCCCAAGAAATACTTCCTGGAGAGCGTTGTCATTAAACCCGCTCTCAGCGGCGAGGGGACAAAACTTGACCGAGTATTCTGCCCTGGTGGAGAGACATCAAGCGTCTTGCTGTCTCCCTGCCATGTACTGGGTGGTCGAACACCTTACGCATTTCCTTCGTAAAGGCGGCCTACAAATTATGCACTTCAACATCAAAAAGATAAAAACAATTTACAGTTAATTTCAGAAATTAAATATCAGGCCAATTTAGTTACATGCATATCAACTCAATTTGGATAAATGTAGGTATTAACACAAAACAAAATGAACCCAAAGTCAGTTCTGATAAAGTTCAAAAGAAAAAATATATCAAATGAAGGTGGTTTACATCACTAATTAGAATTCTGAAGAAAACAAACAACAACATTTAAATTAATTCTCGGAAACCTGTCATTATAAAATATTGACTTGAAAAATGTGGCAAACATGATATAAAAAGAAAATGTTCCCTAATATTTATAGCCAAATTGTTCCTTAGAAATATTCACTCATTTATGAAATATTTACAATACCCCAAATAGTTGCATCTAATTGTAAAAATCCGGTCATTAAACAGTAAACCTGTACAGACAGCATTTCAAATATCATTTTAATCCAACTATCCAAATATTTCCACTTTCCATCATAGTTAAGTCCATTTAGCAAAAGAAAACAATTGTTTACATTCAAATTTTTTTTATATGTTCCCACTTGAACAAATTAGATGAAGTATGAAGTCAAAAGGGATGCAAACGAAAAACAGGGATCAAGATTGGAAGAGAATCCAATAACCAAAGATGATTTGCCCCAGCTACAAAATGGACGCACGGTCTACGCATCAATAAAAGCCAACAATGGCCATGAGCAGTTTCACTGAGCCGACGTGTGAGTGTATAAGAGTTTGTATGTACATGCGTTGTCCCTTTAAGAAGCTACGTCAGTCAGGGTCTTAACAAGTTCTCCAACAAAAAACAATAAAAGTCTGGGAAATTTGGAGCTTTTCTTTAGCCTAATAATTAATACGGCATTAAGTATGACTAAATAGTCATTCGCAGTTTGTATTTAGGGAATTTGAGCAACGATTTAAATGGTAATTATCACTTACCTTCCGGGCGACCAAAAGACCGGCGACCAAAAGACCGGCGACCAAAAGACCGGCGACCAAAAAATCGGCGACCAAAAAATCGGCGACCAAAAAATCGGCGACCAAAAGACCGGCGACCAATCGACCGTGTACCTATCAGGGCTATACTACTTGGAAGAAAAATCTAACCTCACTATTCCCACACTCAAATGTAACCTACGCGCTCATTTTCAGGAGAGGAGTGCAACTGACCTCTATAAGCAGTTAGCTTCAGAAGTGCAGCATATCAAAGAGACTCCTCAAAGTTTCTTAATGCGAGTCTTGGGTCTTAGGCAGAAGGTACTGTTTGCATCTCGAGAGTCAGAATCAAGACTCCAGTATGACCCAAGTTTAGTCCAGCGTATGTGCTTGCACACGGTACTCACTGGTCTCCAGAGTGACAGTGTTAGGGTAGATATGCAGCCCCTCTTGCTGGACTGTAAGACTTCAATGAGCTTTTACTAGAGCGGTTAAATGTAGCCTGTGCTAATGAAACAGAAAGGAGAAATAAAAAGAAGTTTAGTACCACAGGCAGCGACACATGTAAGCAGGGTACAGTCAGAAGACTTACCACCTACCAATTGCCCTGTGAAGGAAGTAAAACCAAAAGTATCTCCTGATATGCTAGCAGAGTTAGCTGAACTTAAGTGTTGCTTCTCTTAAAGATCTCAATGCAGAAATACCTCAGATCAAAGAGATACTACAGCAGCCTATGTTTCAGCCTCAGTCCTACTTCCCACCCTCAGTTAGAAGACCAGTTAGGGACCCCCAGCCACCTTCTGCACAACAAGATTACTACAGCCAGCACCCAGCACCCACTCAAATGCCGCCTACGCATGCATCCCACTGGAACACTAGCCGCCCTGCTTATGTCCCAAGGAGGTGTTTTGCTTGTCAGCAGGGAGGGCGAGATGTACAGTGCACACACTGTTATCGGTGTGGAAGTGAAGAACATTTCCAAGCTGGATGTAAAATCCGAGGAGTCAGACAGACCATCAAGAGAAGCCCCTTTAAACGGGTAGGGGTTGCCCCTGCGTGACGAGTGTCAACCATGACCGGTGAAAAGTCCCAACTATTTACACATTGTGGCAGTGGAGATTCACTGAGAGGGCTAAGACAATGCCCACCCTGCAAAGAGACATTGCTTTGTTCCAAACTTTGCCAAAAACAGCACTGGACAGAACACGAGCACAATTGCATTTACCTGCAAACTGATGGTGACGGTGGGGAACTTCCTAGCAGAGACCAAGGCACACTCTATCTGCCACCCCCTGTCGCAATAGGTCATCACCATAAAGTTACCACCCTAGTTGGAAGGCAATGTCTTGTTCAGTGTTATCTAAATGGCCACCAACTACAAGCATTATGGGACACAGGTTCCCAAGTGTCAATTATTGACGAAAGGTGGAAAGATGAATATTTACCTGACGAGCAACTGAGAAATGTCTCAGAAATATTAGAAAAAGCGGGTGTCATCTGTCCAACCCCATTATTGGTTTTAATGTTGTTGAACACATCCTGGCACAGACTGAAGTGCATTAACAGTACCTGCTGTGAGGAGTGCTTTCCCAAGTCTCAAAGGAAACAAGGTGAGGCCTTATATACAGGCCGTCTGTGCAAAACAGATAGACTAGTATGTAGTGAGAACTAAGAAAAACAGGGTTTTAGCACCAAAACACACCATTATTCAGATAGAGTGTCGTATAGCTGCCTAACCTTTTAAAGAGGACATGAGTATACTTTTTCAGCCAGATATGAACTCCCAGTGGCCAGATGGTCTTGAGTTCAACGACACTTTGGTCAGGGTAAGGGTGTTTCCCTGTCATCATAATTGATGTCTAAAATCCAACTGACCATGATATTCTCTTACTCGTGCACACTGTAATTGGCACAATACAAAAAAATTTGACTGTACTTCCCGCTGAGATTTGTGAACCAGCCCCAGCACCAAGTACAGTGAACCACACCAGCATTAACACCCCATCCAATACAGATGAACAATGGGACCCACCTGTAGATGTAAGTCACCTGACAGAGGAGCAGAGACAGATAGTCAAAACAATGCTGAGAGAAGAGTGTCACTCCTTCTCAATCTCGGACAATGACATTGGCTGTATCAACAGATTGCAAATGACCATCTCTCTCAAAAACTCTGAGCCAGTCAAGTGTTCTTACATGTCAGTGCCACGACCATTGTGCCTGGAGATGAAGGGTTACCTCCATGAATTAATAGGACAGGGCTGGGTGAGAAAGTCAAACTCATCATACTCCTCGCCGGTCGAGTGTGTCAGAAAAAAAGATGGAACTCTTCGGTTATGTGTAGACAATAGAGACCTAAATAGGAAGACACATCCCGATCGACAGCCTATCCCCAAGTCCAAGACATCATGGACAGCTTGGGCGGGAACTCCTGGTTCTCCCTCCTAGATCAGGAGAAGGCATATCATCAGGGATTTATGTCTGAGGAATGTCGAGCACTGAATGCTTTTGTTACACCATATTAAATACTTTTCCAGAAGAGCGAGTTGTCTGTATGACCTTCTGAAAACAGACCAGAGTAATGCCCGAAACAACCCAAACAAAACAAAGACAAAGAAACAAGACATGTCGTTCCCTCAAACAAGTTGATCATATGGACTGACCAGGACCAGCAGGCGCTTGAACAACTGATTGACTGCCTGCTCCATCCACCAGTATTAGGGTTCTCAGATTTTACTCAGCCATTCATTGTACACACTGATGCCTCACATCAAGGTTTAGGTGCAGTGTTGTGTCAGAAGTAGGATGGCAAACTTAGAGTCATCGCCTATGGCTCCTGCACATTGACAGCAGCTGAGAAGAATTATCACCTACATGCTGGTAAACTGGAATTTTTGGCTCTAAAATGGGCAATCACTGACAAGTTCCAAGATTATTTGTGCTATGTCCCAGCATTCACTGTGTGTAGTGACAACAACCCGCTCACATACATTCTATCCAGTGCAAAACTAAATGCAACCACTTCCAGGTGGGTTGCAGAATTGGCTGATTTCCACTTCACAATAAAATATAGGCCAGGGAGCGAAAACAATGACGCTGATGCTTTGTCAAGGATGATGCTGGATGTTGAGTTGTTCATGAAAGAATGTTCTGAGGAACTACCACCCGATGCCATCGTTGCCACGATCCAAGCAGTCAAGGTACAGGAAATGTCCCCTTTGACTATGCCTTTCTTACAGATGTGTTGTTCAGTATCAGATGCAGATGAGACAGCTGGTGCATTAATCAACCCCATACCAAAAGAAGAGGTAAGGAAAGCACAACAATTTGACCTGTTCATTCGTCCTGTATTGAACTATGAACTGTCAAGTTGTAAGCCACCAGCTGAGGAGTTGAAGTCGCTCAGCCCAAAGACAAAATGTTTGCTCAGGCAATGTGACAAACGGATGACAGACAGTGACGGGATTCTGTACAGAACCACCACAACCCGTAAACGTTAGTCCTACCAGAGCAATATCAAGGGAAAGTAATGAAAGAGTTGCATAATAATATGGGGCACCAGGGTGTCGACCGCACAGTATCCCTTGTGCGTGATCGCTTCTTCTGGGCGTAGATGCAGTCTGATATTGAACATTATGTAACTCAGACCTGCCCTTCTCTAAAAAGAATTGACAAATATTGTGACAACACAGCCCTTTGAGCTGGTATGTATTGACTTTCTTCATCTTGATCGATGCAAAGGTGGATATGAATATATCCTCGTCATTGTTGATCCCTTTAAACGTTTTGTCCAAGCATATGCCACCACCTCCAAGTCAGGAAAGGCTGCTGCAAACCTGATCTTCAATGACTTTGCCTTGGAGTTTGGGTTCCCCTCACGCATCCAACATGATCAGGGAAGAGAATTTGAAAATCAGTTGTTCGCACAGTTGAAGAGACTCGTGACCGGACGTTTCGTCGACGGACACTTCGTCCCCGGACATTTGGTCGCCGGACAGTTCGTCAACAGACAATTTGTCGCCGGATTCGCTCGCTCTCAGAATTATAATCATGAGAGAGAGTTTACTGTTGAAAGCGATCAACCAGGTAAACTCTCGCTCTCAAAATTATAATCATGAGAGAGAGTTTGTAATTGCATTGACAATGTCAGAGCACTAATATCTAAATATCTAATATCAAAATTATCAATAAGTTGCGTATTATTGGCATTGTGTGTACATGTTTTTCAATTCGTCCTATAGACAAACTTGCCTCTTTTATACTATTATTGTCCCAAATTAAACACATTATCAATACTTGTGTATTATTGGTGTTTTGTGTACATGTTTTTCAATTCGACCTATAAACAAACTTGCCTATTTTTTACTATTATTGTCCCAAATTAAACACATTATCAATAAGTTGCGTATTATTGGCTTTGTGTGTACATGTTTTTCAATTCGTCCTATAGACAAACTTGCCTCTTTTATAGTATTATGGTCCCAAATTAATGCCATTATCAATAAGTTGCGTATTATTGGCGTTGTGTGGACATGTTTTTCAATACGTCCTATAGACAAACTTGCCTCTTTTATACTATTATTTTCCCAAATTAAACACATTATCAATAAGTTGCGTATTATTGGCGTTGTGTACATGTTTTTCAATTCGTCCTATAGACAAACTTGCCTCTTTTATACTATTATTGTCCTAAATTAAATACATTATCAATAAGCTGCCATTGACGGCGGTAGACGTCCGATTCATGTTGACTGAGGTGCAGATGCTATTTCTGTTATTAGAGCTCCATCTAGTAGATATATAACGCAACAGTCAACATGAATCAGACGTCTACCGCCGTCAATGGCAGCCGGACGTCCGGGTTCCGATCTTGCTATGGGATAATGAGCTTTTTTATTGCAAAAAGAAAAATCCAAGGATGACCAGGAGAGAAAAACATTGTACTATTTTGAAGTGGTGTTCATTGAGCCTTATTTAACTCAGATTAATCTCTGGAAAAAAACTCATGTTTGCTCATATAACATTGCTAAACACTGAATACATTGAATAACTTGGTTAAAAGTCACAATGAATAACTTCCTGTATTGTTTTTTGTATTTTTGTTTTCTTCTATAAAAATAAGAGAGAGAATTCTGTTTCCCACAGTTGTATCTGTAATAGAATTACTGACTACTTTAGAGGGATAACCTGCATAGTTGATGGCTGCAAATAAAGTGTATGAGTGCTATTGACAATGTCAGAGCATTAATATCTAAATAATATAATAATATAATCTGTAGACGTCCGATTCATGTTGACTGTTGATATTAGATATTTAGATATTAATGCTCTGACATTGTCAATGGAATTACAAACTCTCTCTCTTTCATGATAATAATTTTGAGAGCGAGAGATTACCTGGTTGATCGCTTTCAACAGTAAACTTTCTCTCTCTCTCTCTCTCTCTCTCTCTCTCTCTCTCTCTCTCTCCCTCTCTCTCTCTCATGATTATAATTTTGAGAGCGAGCGAATCCGGCGACGAATTGTCCGTGGACGAAATGTCTGTTGGACGAAATGTCTGTTCGACGAAATGTCTGTTTGACGAAATGTCTGTTCGACGAAATGTCTGTTCCACGAAATGTCTGTTTGACGAAATGTCTGTTCAACGAAATGTCTGTTCGACGAACTGTCCGGCGACTGAACGTCCATTAGACCAAACGTCCGGGGACGAAGTGTCCGTCGACCAAGTGTCCGTCGACCAAGTGTCCGTCGACGAAACGTCCGGGTACCAATAGACTCGGTGGCATGGCTGGATCCAGGACAACACCTTATCACCCGATGGGGAATAGTCAGGTGGAACGAATGAACAGGACATTGCTACAGATGCTCAGAACACTGACGGAGACACAGATATCGAATTGGAAGGAATCTTTGAACAAGCTTGTGCATGCATACAACTGTACCCGTTGTGATGTGACAGGTTATTTACCATTTTACCTGCTTTTCGGGAGATCGCCGAGGCTTCCAGTTGACATGCTTTTTGACTGTGCAACAAGTCAGATACAAATGGTCAGCAGGACTATGTGGAGAAATGGAGACGGAGTATGGAGGAGGGGTACACCATTGCAACCGAGAGTGCACGGAATGCTGCAGAAGAGGATTCTGACGAGCGGCATACTCTTCTCTCCATTTAGTCGCGACATACTCAAAACATTTAATGTCATCTGATTCAAAACAATTGCATAAGCTAACCGAATAACACCATTAAGGTAAAAAAACAACTGCTCATATTAGATCGAAACCAAAACACCTGCGTAAGAATTTGCAGTATAAGCATAATAATTTCTTTATAAGGTAAACTGCCGGCGTCCCAGTCAAAGCAATTTATGAGTCCTTCGTAGATCTTCATTGCGAACTTGCATCTGGGTGTCTGGGTTGCGAGGTGTATCTCCCAGTAAACAGTCCTTGGAGCGTCAACAAGCTGGAGCCAGCTGTCCTGGAGGGTGACCTCGAGTTTGCCCCAGTCTCAAATTAAAGACACTCTTATACAAAAGTAATTACAATGCATACATCTATAATATTATCCAGAATAACCCCAACAGAAAACCACCCACTAATATTCAAATTCACTTTTGCCTGTTGGAAAATAATTCATAAATGGGAGTCAATTCTAATTGAGAAACACGCTTATTTTATTCTAATTGAGAAACACGCTAATTTTATTAAAGTGATCAGATACATTATTCATCAAATTTTTAAATGTTATCTACTTCATTATAGTGACAGAAAAAAGAAATGGATGAATGAATGAACGTACTTTGCAATCGTGTTATCAATATGGCCAAAAGGACATGTTACTGTTATTTCTGTGTAATAATGATTTGCTACATTTCATGTTGTAGGAATTTGAAGACAGCTCCTGTTTGGGGATCTCCAGGTGGTAAAATCTCGAGAAGCATGAAATTGGCTGACTTCATTCAGATGAATTTATTGTGCTTTGAACTTTCCCTCCTGGGGTTTCTCCCGAGCAATTAACAATTGTGTATAGCGGGCGGAAAGCTAAACATGGAAATATGGATTGTCGCACCCCGAGCAGGTTGAAACCCACATTCTCGGGCGGGTGATAGAGGATTCACGACTCCTGATGAAATAGTCAGAACTTTACTCCCAGCCTGGCCTAAACATGCAGGCCATTTAGCGGGGTGACAGACATCACAGCCAAGGAAAACAACTCCACCCTTATCTCAGTGAAGCACAATAAGATCACTTTTGAAACAATGTAAGACCGTTGGACAAAAAGAGAGAGACTATTCCGCCTGGAGGATCTTAAACAGGCAATGGTAATAATAAAAAAATAAATATATTAAGGATTAAATTGAATGGTAAGGAAAATAACTATATAATTATGGTACCACACTGGTAGAATATAATTAACAGTGATTGGTATGTTTTGATTTCATTTTTGTATGTGACAATGATATATAATATGTTAAGAGTCTGCATTTTTAATCTTTTTATTCTTAAGGCTCCAAGGAGTGGTGGATCGTTCTGTGTGCGTCTGATAAGAAGCAGTTTGCCTGATTGTGGATCCTGCTTTTTTTCAGCAGCCTTGTTGAAATACATGTCAAAATGCTGAAGTTCATTCAACTATATTTATCCCATTTGTACAGTAGATGGCAGTATTCATCTGAGGTTGAATAGACCCCCGTTAATTTAAAGAAGAAGACTGCGCGTGGAGCTGACGTAATATTAGCGGGCAAACGGCTGGAATTAAGTTTGGCAGTGTCTGTTGCGGTCAACTTTTAACAGATTCAACACTTCGTTCGCTTCAGAACGGACAGATAGGAGTGTTGTACGCTTCAGAACTGACAGATAGCAGTGTTTTTATTTAACCTTTCAGAATGAAAACGAGACAGCGAGTCCGTCGTGTGTACAAGTGGCGAGGAAAACCATTGATGTTTGATAGGAAGCTGAAAAACTTTGAATATGGGTGAGGACGTCTCTTATACAAAGTTATTTATTTATTAAAGTCCAACTTCAAATTTTATTTTATTTCATGACTTAAACGAAAAAAATGCGTCTATGTCTTTGGTTTTATGTACATTAATTTACGGCCCTTTGGCTACTGTATAAATGGGTTAGGAGTTTATTTCAAGCAGTATGTTAATGTGTATGTATAAGTGTGTGTGTGTGTGTGTGTGTGTGTGCGTGCGTGCGTGCGTGCGTGCGTGTAAATGTGTGTGTGCGCGTGCGTGCGTGTGCGCGCGTGCCTGTAAATGTGTGTGTGTGCGCGTGCGTGCGCGCGCGCGTGTATATGTATGTATATACGTGTATTGTATATATGTGTATGTATATATGTATATATATATATATATATAGTGTGTGTGTATAGTATATATATATATATATATATATATATATATATATATATATATATATATAGTGTGTGTGTGTATAGTATATATATATATATATATATATATAGTGTGTGTGTGTATAGTATATATATATATATATATATATATATATATATATATATATATATATATATATATATATATATATATATATATATATATATATATTGGATTGGATTGGATTGGATTGGATTGGATTGGATTGGATAACTTTATTCATCCCGTATTCGGGAAATTTTGTTGTCACAGTAGCAAGAGGGTGAGGATGCAGGAATAGGAAAGGTATTTTAGACATAAATAGATAGGTAAAAAGTAAGTTAATAAATAAATACATGAATAAATTTGTAAATAAATAAGCGTGTTGCTTAGCACATATATACATACATACAAATAAATATACATGCATGCATACGGTAGGTCTCAACATTCAGCCATTTTTTTGTTAAAGAGCCTGACAGCTGATGGGAGGAAAGATCTGCGGAAGCGCTCCTTCCTGCAATGAGGGTGCTGCAGTCTATTGCTAAAGGAGCTTCGGAGGGACTCCACAGACTCATGCAGGGGTTGGGAGGTGCTGTCCATGATGGACATCATCCTGGTCAGCATTCTCCGCTCTCCCACTTCCTCCACAGAGTCCAGAGGACAGCCCAGAACAGAGCTGGCTCTCCTGACCAGCTTATTCAGCCTGTTCCTGTCCCTCTCCGTGCTCCCGCATCCCCAACAGAGCACTGCATAAAACACTGTAGATGCCACCACAGTGTCGTAGAAAGTCCTCAGCAGTGTCCTGCACACTCCAAAGGACCGTAGACTCCTCAGTAGGTAGAGGCGTCTCTGGCCCCTTTTTGTACAGGTCATCTATGTTTGTGGACCAATCTAGTTTGTTGTTGAGGTGAACACCCAGGTACTTAAAATTCTCCACGATTTCAATGTCTGTACCCTGGATGTTCACCTGAGTGGTCTGTTGAGGATTCCTCCGAAAATCGATGACCATTTCCTTTGTCTTACTGGTGTTGATGTAGAGGTGGTTTTGCCTACACCAGTCAACAAAGGCTGTGATGACTCCCCTGTACTCCAGGTCGTTCCCGTCCGTCACTCGTCCAATAATAGCGGTGTCGTCAGAGAACTTCTGGAGGTGGCAGGTGTCTGTATTATGTTGGAAATCCGATGTGTAGAGGGAGAAGAGGAGTGGAGAGAGCACTGTGCCTTGTGGGGCCCCCGTGCTGCAAGCTACCACATCAGACATACAGTCCTGGAGTCTCACATATTGTGGTCTGTCAGATAGGAAGTCGATGATCCATGCGGCTAGGTGGTTCCTTACTCCAGCCTCTTCCAGTTTCCCTCTCAGTAGGACCGGCTGAATGGTGTTGAACGCACTGGAGAGGTAAAAAAACATCATTCAGGACTGAATCTGTTAAAGAACTGATTCAGTTCATTGGCCCACTCCCTGCCGCCAGACTCCGGGTCTCTCTCGCGGTTGCCTCCATGGCCCGAAATGGTCCTCAAGCTCCTCCAGACCTCTTTGGTGTTGCCTCTCTGGAGTTGGTTCTCCAGCTTCCTCCTGTAGATGGTCTTACCCTTCCTTACCTCTCTCTTCAGCTCCTTCTGGACCATTTTCAGGCTCTCCTTCTCCCCAGACCTAAAAGCCCTCTTCTTCTTGTTCAGGAGGGCCCTTAGATCCCTGGTGACCCACGGCTTATTGTTGGAGAAACAACGGACCTTCTTGGAGGGTACAATGTTCTCAACACAGAAGTTAATATAATCTGTGATGCAGTGGGTCAAGCTGTCAATGTCATTACCATGTGAATTGCACAGCACCTCCCAGTCAGTGGTCTCAAAACAGTCCCTCAGTACCATGCTGGTCTCCTAGGTCCATCTTTGTATGATCCTCCTGGTAGGTTTTATTTTCCTCACCATAGGGATGTAGGTGGGGTTCAGATGGACCAGGTTGTGGTCTGAGCGGCCCAGTATACAAACACTGGAGCTTTTCAGATATCAGAACCGGGCCCGGAGGACGACTTTCCCCAGTAATTTCATACAATTGAAATATTATTTAGGAATATGGCCATATTTTACTCACCAAAAATCCTTTTTATCTTTACACAATATCCATCCTCCTTTCTTTCTTCCTTCTTGTCTATCGCCATCTAAGCTAATGCTGAAATTCGAGCCTGTCCTGTCGTATTTCTAGCATAGTCCGTCTTGAAAATGGCTTTAAATCAACACAACAATATATTTGCTTGTGCAGCTCGCTCCAGATACAGTTTGTTAGCTCTGGCTAGTCCAATCTATCACTAGCCAATCATAGTTGGTGAAAGCGATGACGTATCCCTACGCCTGCGAGAAGGCAATGACGTATCCCTACGCCTGCGAGAAGGCAATGACGTATCCCTACGCCTGCGAGAAGGCAATGACGTATCCCTACGCCTGCGAGGAGGCAATGACGTATCCCTACGCCTGCGAGGAGGCAATGACGTATCCCTACGCCTGCGAGGAGGCAATGACGTATCCCTACGCCTGCGAGGAGGCAATGACGTATCCCTACGCCTGCGAGGAGGCAATGACGTATCCCTACGCCTGCGAGGAGGCAATGACGTATCCCTACGCCTGCGAGAAGGCAATGACGTATCCCTACGCCTGCGAGAAGGCAATGACGTATCCCTACGCCTGCGAGAAGGCAATGACGTATCCCTACGCCTGCGAGAAGGCAATGACGTATCCCTACGCCTGCGAGAAGGCAATGACGTATCCCTACGCCTGCGAGAAGGCAATGACGTATCCCTACGCCTGCGAGAAGGCAATGACGTATCCCTACGCCTGCGAGAAGGCAATGACGTATCCCTACGCCTGCGAGAAGGCAATGACGTATCCCTACGCCTGCGAGAAGGCAATGACGTATCCCTACGCCTGCGAGAAGGCAATGACGTATCCCTACGCCTGCGAGAAGGCAATGACGTATCCCTACGCCTGCGAGAAGGCAATGACGTATCCCTACGCCTGCGAGAAGGCAATGACGTATCCCTACGCCTGCGAGAAGGCAATGACGTATCCCTACGCCTGCGAGAAGGCAATGACGTATCCCTACGCCTGCGAGAAGGCAATGACGTATCCCTACGCCTGCGAGAAGGCAATGACGTATCCCTACGCCTGCGAGAAGGCAATGACGTATCCCTACGCCTGCGAGAAGGCAATGACGTATCCCTACGCCTGCGAGAAGGCAATGACGTATCCCTACGCCTGCGAGAAGGCAATGACGTATCCCTACGCCTGCGAGAAGGCATTGTGGTGTTGCTAACTCGAAATCTGATTGGTTAAAGCAACAGTCTTATCGACGCTTGTTTAATGCAGCAGAGCCTGCAGAACTGATTGTGAAAGCCTTGAGGCAGATTTCTGACCCTGGCAACAAATAATGGCTGAAATGTTATTGGTCAAATGCTTCAATATGAAAACACACATCTGGAAGCAGTGCAACCAGGGGGAAAAGCAATGAAAGGAAGATAACAGACAATTTGGAATTATTTAATAAGTATTCATGGTGTTGGGTTAAATTTTCTCTATAATTATATTAAAGTTAAGTTAATAATCTGACTCCAATTTGTAACCTTACCCGACTGCCACTCATCCAACAATTTGCGCGCTCGTTCTGCAATAGAAAGGTACCAGGAAGCCGACATTTTCACACACGGGTGGATTTATTTCTAACACACAAATCTAATACATAAGCCTGTGGTTCAGGTTCCTCTCAGTCCATTTTTAAGCGTCTCTGTTGCCACCAGTCGTCGTAGTTCTCCTTCTGAGTTGCCCAGGAACTTAGTTATAGTCCACAATATGCAAATAACACAACAACGAAGACCTCCTGGCCATTGGTCTTTATTTCACGCCGAAGCTCCTCGCGGTTCCGCCCAGTTGTACTTTTCCTGTCCAGCAACTGCTTCTTTGTTATCTTGTCTTGGCTCCTGCAAACAGTCCATTCCAACCCCCACATCCTGTCCGCGACCCCCGCACACACTCAACATTCCACAGGAATGCAGGGAGATCTAATGAACTCTCTTTAAGCTGTAAACTATTATTCCTTCATTCCCTCTCATGACCTCATACGACTGAGGTCATCACTCAAATACCTTGTTTTATTGTTAAACACGAGCTAAAATCAATGGCCATAAGCTAAAAATGAGTAAACAATTAAAAAATCAGTAGAAAACTAAAAATCAGTATAAGATTTCATTCTAGTAAAAAATCAGTAAAAAATTAATACTCTCCTCCTGGCCTCAGCTTCCCTGAGGCTACCCCCCCATACTCACATCCCGAACTCCCGGAGGGCCACAGCTGTCTCCGCCTCCTGGGGGTCCTTCTGAGGGATCATCATGTACTGGCCACCCGGAGTGCGTGGCCCCAACGTGTGTTCAATTGTTCTGACAGTTAATGATCTGATACATGGAATACAGCAACATCCGCATAACACCATAATAGCGGTAAACACAGCGATAGAAACCAGTATTGATGCAATCAAGCTTTTGTATTTGCCAAAGACGTTTAACCAGTCAGAGTACCAACTGGTGTCCACACCTGAGTGCTCCTTCATTTTGTTACTTAGCGTACAACACTTTCGCTCCACACCACAGCCAAACATCAGCACGAGCGAGAGGGATTCCTGCTGGCAAAGACACATTTTCATTACACCATGACTCCTGGATATTTCCAATCCCAGGGCCAGTCCCATTTAACTTTAGGCAGGTGAAATTTTGTTGTGCAGCATGGGTGTCAAAAATGGGCTTTCTCTTTTCCATTAACAAATCAAGCCATTGTTGAGTCCAGTTCAAAATTGTCACCCAAGCGTTCACCTGTGTCGATTGTTTACACTTCGGATTTAGCAGTAATTGTTGTGTCTGTGTCAGCGTCTTACCACCATCTCGCTCTGCTTCATACCATACCGTTCCATTCCAGGAATGATCCACCATCACTCGTTCTCCTTTCACTCCATTCCTTCTGTCATCCTGCACCATCAACATAGTCCACACAAAGCACAAGCCAGCAAGCAAAATAGTCAATAACGTTAAACATTTGCATTGTCGTCGTCTTTGTTCAGACACTTTCGAGTCTTTCGAGTCCAACTTTGATCCAATTCTTGCCATCGTCACATTCCCTCTCTTGACCTGCCCGTCCGGGCGGTCAACATTTAAGCTCACCATTGGCGGGCACAAAGTCTGGGGCCGGGCGCAACTGTGAGTAATGGTACCACTTTTGTCCTTTAGTATCCAATTCAAACTCATTACTTTTAAAATGCATATTAATCAAGTCCCAATTCATTCAATAATGTGTATCGCGTTGCATAGTAAACTCAATTGTCTGAAATTCCAAATATCCCAGTGTAGTAGTCTTTTTATCAAATGTAACATTCCATTGTCTTTGGAGTTTGCCAATCATCTCCTATAAAACTTTCTTAATCAATCTTTTCCAATATTCAGGCATAAAATTAAAATCCAGTTATATTTCTATCCATTCTCTTTCTAATTGTTTACTTTGACTATCTGTAAGAAGGTTTGGTCTCAATTGAAACGCTTTCACCTTTTTTATGGAGACAAAAAAACAATATAAAAAGTTCCTTATGGTTTACAGCATTGCTCCCCGAGCAATAATCTTTCCACTCAATATTGGAGTACTTGCCATTACGTCTGATTCCGTCAAAAGTTTATCTTACCTGTCTCCTCAAACGTTTCAACTGAGAGAACCTTCTTACAGTGCACCAGGTGGATCTTGCACGGACACTCTTATCCTGGGTTGCTCATGCGTGCTCTCCATGATTCCTGTTAAGAAACACCATCTCCCTTCGCCAACCCAAAATTAATGCGTTTCTTTAAAGTTTTTTCTTTTATGCAGACATATGATTAGCCTCATCCTCCAGTTCCAATCGTGTAGTGAATAATGGCATCTGGTACATTCCACCAAATTGGATTTCCATATTTTTCCGGAACTAAATATGGAAACTTTTGTCAATTCAGTCAATGTTTCTATTAACACAATTTGGATGCCATTATCACTATAATACTCTGGAATTTCATATCATGCACTGTCTTTGTTTTTCCCAGTGCTCCCAAATTTCGCATAGCAGATTTGTTTCTCCACTTCAAATTTCACATTTGGAGTACTGCTGCTTTTTTCATTAAAAATTTCCTTGGACGAAATATTTTTCCATAATTTGTCGTTGCCATCCGTGAAACGGCTTATTGGCAAATTCCGAAATCGGTTCCAATTTGCTAAATCATTTTCCACCTTGATACCTAACCGATTGATCATATCTCGGTGGTCGGCCAATCAAAAACACAAAAAGACAAACAAACAACCATTCATGCTCACACTCATTTTCAGACATCAGTGGTCTGCAATTTTTTTGTTTTTGTTTTGTTTTTATCACTGGTGAAGAGCGCCATCCCACGTCTGGGCTTCTTGGCAGCTTACCTCCATTTTGCTGTCCTATCAGCCTAATCATTCTCAAAAGAAATAGGTTAACGTCATTTGGTTGACATCAATTGTTCGATTCTAATGCAATCCGAGATATTCTCATAGTCATTCATTCTTACGACTCACGCTAAAGCATATTTCATCTGCTGATGGGCAAAACAAGATACATATCCCGTGCACTGAATATGTATGATTCTTTAATCCATCTCAGAGAAATCATGCCTATCCTAAATTAATTATTTTATCGAAACTTGCCAGCTACATTTTACCTAATAATTTGGATCAATGCCATTTCTGCATTGTCTTCATGTTTGATATCATTAATAATTTGGATGATTCCTAATACTTAAGTCTAAATCGCAAATCCCTCTCTATTTGCTAAAATAGCTAAATTGCACTTGTTGAATTGCTGTTCTGCTCCAAGCTTGTGTTTATTTAATATAAGAGCCATTTTTGTAGCTCACTTTTACCTCAATTAAAATTTAGAGAAACTCACCTTCCACTTAGCCATTTCCTAATTATAAATTTCCGTGTCTAATAGAGGACCCATAATTTGTCACTAATATATCCCAATACTGTCAACTCTCTCTCTCTACATCTCTCCCTGTTTGCGCAGAGGGAGGGGGCCTTGGGCTGGGCTGGTGGGGGCTCTCTTTCTCCCCTGGCTCTAGGTGATAAAAAGCAGTTATGGGCGACCCCCCCTCTTTTTGTTAGCTTTGGGTGAGGGGTGTCTGCATCTGTGAAGGGGTGCTGGTCGTGACCACTGGACCGAGCCGGCGAGCCTCATGACCAGGAGACAGAGCCAAAGCATTCTTTCAACTGCCAGGGTGTTGCAAGAACCTTCTGAAAACAGTAAAACAACGTACAATGAAAATCATCCATAGGTGTATGGTAAGGCCGGAGTGAGTCAATGAATGATTTCCACCGTGATATACAGACAACAGTCCCCCAGTGGCCGGAGTTTCAGGCTCAAGACGTGACCTATAGATTGTCCACCACTGTCCACATGTTCATATTGGTTGTGAACACGGAATCTTTGCACCATTTGGTAAAGTCACTGTGAGGCCATCCAGTCCACATAAGATGGTAGCTCCAATAGACATCAACAAGTCTCTTCCCATCAAATTCATAGGAGCCTCTCGGGCACCTCTATTCAGAGTGTGGAGGCTCTCATGGACCGTCATAATCATCTCCGCCCTGGTAATATTGTCCAGGTGACTGGGCCGGCTGCTGTGGGCCGCCATGGTCCGGCAGTGCCTTGTCCTCCTCCGCGTGTAGGCCGCTGTTGCTGTAATGGGCCATACTGCTGTGCTTGGGTTGCCGTGGGAACGGTTGTTGCGGTTGCTGCTGTTGACTGGGACAATCATGTGCCCCGTGTAAAACAGTTGCCATGCCTTGTTGGCCTTGTCCTGAGTACCCTCTTCCCCGGCCACCAGAGAAAACCACGCCCATGACCACAGTAGCCATCATGTAACCGACCACCTCGGGCCCCACCATAGCTTGGAACATCTGGACGGATTGCTCTATCTTTTCTTTGACCTTCTCGTTATCATACATCGGTTCCGGAAGACCCTCGACAATAGCTATCCAATCCTGTTTAGAATTTTTCTTTGACCTTCTCGTACCTGATGTCTCATGTCACGCGCGCAGCTCTGTCCACTGATCCAGGCCAAAATCCTCCCCCGCCATGAACTTTCTACCCTCACCAGAGGGGGGGGGGTTAGTGCCACATCTCTAAGAAGGATCATATATCACGCCTCCTCCCCGAGGGCAAAGGGGAAAGGTACCTCCTCTCCCTGCACTAGGCCACGCCTCCAACTACAGTGGTACCTCGTCATACGACCGTTCGTCATATGGAATGCTCGTCTTACGGGGGAAATTTCGATCGAATAATTCGCCCGTGATGCGGTTAAAGTTTCGTGATGCGACCAAACCAGGTTGCCATGGCATTTTTTTTTGGCATATCTTTCGTGTATAACAATATTTACGAGCACCGGATGAGCTATTCAGACCAGGAAACGCACAACGCGCATGCGCGGTGAAAAGAGGGCTTTCTGGGTAATGAAGTATACTCGTGCTCGCAAAAGTATCCCCGGTAGCAACTCTATCATAGGCGCCGTTCGATGGGACGCGAACACAGATGCTACAAGCTAAAAGGAGCCGCTAGCCAGCGCCCCTGTAGCTCCCATGAGAAATCCGACTCGGATCGCTGCCGCCTGTGCGACGAGGAAACAGAGTCGTCTGAACACTTATGGCTCCGCTGTCCGGCCTTAATGACCGAACGCTACCATCGCGGCTTGGGCAACTCCCTGGATGAACTTATCCGTGTTCCAGTGGCAGCCCTAGCGCTGCTGAGGGTAATCCTCAGGCGCCTGAGGTGAAAAAGAAGAAGAAGAAGAAGAAGAAGAAGATGAGCAGCGGGGCGATCGCTGATAAGACTGCTTGCTGCTCGTTGGCAAGTGGTCGTGCGTTCTCCGATTGTGAGGACATTTGTGTGCATCATTTTCGGAATATTTTGAAGGGAATAGTACGACAGCAAACAGCCCATCGATAGCGAACGTGAGGGTGGAGTGTTTGTTCTGTTTACGAGTGCGTTGTGTGGAGGGAAAAAAAAAACGAAGCCCCTCTCCCCTCGGCGAAATCCGGCCAATTTTAGTTAGATTAAACACTTTATTTCTATTAAACCACTCGTTATTTATTACTTTGTCAATATATGGCGAATTATAAGAAATAAAACATTTTTTTTCAATCCAATATCCTGTTTCTGGTGTTTTTTTCAGAGAGTTGGAACGAATTAAATTGTTTCCCATTCATTTCAATGGGAAACTTTACCTCGAGTTACGAGTAACTTGTCATACGAGCTCAGTCCCGGAACGGATTAAGCTCGTATCTCGAGGTACCACTGTACTCATTCTCTCATTTCACTTCTTTTTTTTTTTTTAAAGTTCTGTCTTAGCTGTGACGTCACGCTCCTTTTTCCTTTTTTTTTTCTTTTTTCTCAATGCTACGGACAAACGCTTTTGACCCGTACAATGTAAATTTCCTTTCAACGTACAAAATTATTTCTCCAACTCACATTTAATTTACCTTGTCTTTGAAAACCTGTGCTTCTACATCTTCACATTCTCATCAATTAATTCCATTCCATTCTCATTCAGCATCTTTTTCCTTTCTTCCTTTCAAAACGCACACACGCACACACGCACACATACACACACACACACTCCATTCTCTCCCAGGCCCTCTCTCAACATTTCTTTTCCTTCTTAACTTTCTTACTTTCTATTCCACTAATTACTCTTTTCTTCATGCTTACCAAAATCTTTTCTATTCACAATTCCCTTTCTATGTTCAAACCTTCCTCAAGCCTTCACAAACCTTCATGAAACCTTCTACATCCTTCAAATTGGGACATAAACCATTGCCTCTCAACCCATCGCGGCAGACAAAGGCAACCCCCACATTACGCATCCGCACATACACACACATCCTCTCAAAATGCACGCACACACACACCACCAACTCTCCGATCTCCATTCTGCATTCCATTCGTCAGCTGAGACAACCTGAGAGGAACCTGGGCTATACCCTCGATTCAGTAATTTTTTTTTGTCTGACAAATGTTGCTTATCCGCGAGTAAATTTGGTAATTCCCATTGGCAAGTGGTCGTGGGTTATCCTATTGTGAGGACTTTTTGCAATATTTTGAAGGGAAGACAAAAGAGAAAAACCCTCGATAGGTTCCTTTTAAAGACTGCAGCTGAAAGTCAGGGTGGAGGCAGGGCAAATAGAGTAAATTTTAGTACTATTAAACATCATAACCACTAGTTATTTGTTACTATGTTAATAGATGGAGAATTAGAACAAATAACTATGTTTTTCCATTCCAATATCCTGTTTTTTTGGTATTTTTTCAGAGGGTTGGAACGAATTAATTTGTTTTTAGTTCATCTCTATGGGAAACGTTGATTTGAGATACGAGTAAATCGGCATACGAGCACATTAATCTCGTATCTCAAGGTACGCAACTCACTGTGTCTTTCTGCATCAGGTCTTTGGTCATTACTGTCGATGGTCTACCTAGACCTCACATCATTAACACTGGTCACTGCATTCTCATTGAGGGTGAAGATGAAGACAACCCATATGTGGCCAAAGTTACCAAGCTGTTTGGGGATGGTGAGTAATAGATTGGTGGTCATGAAATCAGTTTTAAACACAAAAATGGGTCATTCTATATGTAAAGGGTAGAAGGGCTGTATACTAAGCATTTTCAATCACAGGTGCTCACAAAATTAAAATAAAAGTACGTAAGTTTTTTATTTATCACTGCACATTTTTATAATCACCAAATTAGTGTACACAAGTATGCACTTAACTTGTACCCAAAGACAATAAACATTGTTGTTCCATTCCTTGTATTCCAGTCGCCTTGCATGCTTGGTTGAATTTATTCAGCAATATACAACAGGAGTTGGGTCAAACCCGTCTAAACTTGGCCCCTCCAGAGTGATCCTCATTAGATCCTGTGTTATCGATACTGCCAAGCTGCTTCTTATGGAACTCTTAATGTTATTCTAAGCAGAGAACTCCTTTTCATAATGGCACCTGAAACAGGCACCACCATCATCAGCTGCACTAACTCCAGTACTTTGTAATCTAGTGCACTCACCTTTTTGCTCCAAGATTTACTTTTCAATGAGCCAACCCACGTCAATCTACCTTATTTTCCATGTATGCATGTTGATAGACTAAAGAAATGACTAAATCAAAATGATCTATTTGACACACGTGTATTAAAAAATATCTTGTGGATTCTTACAGCTTACATGTTGAGTTATGTTTCATAACCACAAATTTACAATTCATCTTTGCATTTATATGCGCATGCGTGCACGTTAATAAAACAGTGCAAAAAAAAGAGCTGGGTTTTGATCAGGAGGGGCCTTTCTTTCTAGTCTCACCCCTCCACATCTCTTTTGTTTCCCATGTGAGTCCCCCAGCAGAACAAGGGAGTCCCCAGAATGAATACTCTTATCAGTAACAGAGTACAACTCTCCTGATACTCTGTTTCCGGCCTGGTAAGCGCCGATAGCTATTTCCTCTTATCGGGGAGGGATCTCACTTTCCGCATAATAATAAATGGAATGATTGGCCTGAAGCCCGGCGCTTCTTCTCCCGGCACTTTTGTCCAGCTCTGGATTTCCAGCGGCATCGAGGTGTTGCCCTTTCTGTGTATTGTTCACAACTGATCCCATGTGTATGACAGTGGAGGCATGGCTGAATGGTTCCAATAAAGAAGTAATAACTAGCATATAAAGAGCAAGCTAATAGAACAAAGAGTTGTAAAAACATTAAAGTAAAAAGTATAAAGTACAAAGTAAAGTACAAAAGAAGATATTAAGAAATATTAAAATGACATTTAAAAAAAGATAGAAAGGCTGTAAAACAAAAAACGAATAAGAGCGAACAGAGCTACTGCCACTGTCTGCCGCCTGACGGCACCATCTTGGAAAATATCAATGTGTTCGAATCTTATGTGCTTGCACTTGAGCTCTGATTCTTCACCACTTGCAGTAAATTTTATTTGCATATGCAGAGCTTCCAACCAATGTTCCCTCTAATTTTTCGTTTGTCTGAGCAGAAAGACAACCTCCCTGAGCACACTGAGTACCAGTGTGAGCGAAAGCATCATTGCTCGCTATGGGCACACACCAGTATCACACCTGTCATAAGCAGGTGCATGTCATGTTCCCTCTAATTTTTCATGTATCTGGGGCATACACACAAGCTCCCTGAGCAAACTGTTGACCACTGTGAGCAACATCAGATATGCACCTTTTATTTTCAAATAAGTAATTTGGTCCACTTAAAAGACAAAAATCTGAAAAATGGGATGTACAAATGCTATACAGTATGTGAGAGTCCTGCTTTGGCCATGGGAAGAGTCCTGCTTTGGCCTGGCTGAGGGTCCTGTTCTGGAAGATATGAGACGTATACAACTTTTAGACATAACATTTTGGTCACATTAAAACATTCACATTTTGCACAATGACTTGTGCTGTAGCTTGTGATGCAGTGCAAATTCCTGTAGCACTTAGTCTGTAAAATATCCAATTACACAGTTTTTCTTGGCATTTCTACTACACATAAATGATGTAATAGTAACAACATTTAATGATTAATATCCGTAAAGACAAAATCTTAATAAACATCACAAGAATATGCACAAATCTGACTTAAATTTTACCTTATTTTTCACATCTGTCCTTCTCACTTCTCCAATGGTTGTACACTTTGTCCAGGTTGATGGCTTTGTCTGCTTCTTGCTTGGACTTTATGCGCATCAGCTGATCCAAATGTGTCACTTCAAGACGATTTCTGGATTTTGTTTTGATATGATTCATTTAACTAAATCCTCTTTCACAGTCAGCGCTGGAAGCTTGAAATGTAGCTCAAATATCCACAAGCTGTGAGATCTCATTTAGCTCCTCACATCTAAGTGTTGCAGCAACCATATCTGAGAATGTGCTGATTCACCTCTGTTTAAGTTTCTGCTTCATTATGTACTTGAATTCAGCATACGTACTGACTGTTAATGGTCTCCATAGACTGTAGTGAATGGTGGAGAATGGCCTCATACTTCTTTGCCAATGTGGCAATGTCTGCTGATCCATAGTCAAAACTGATGTCTGAGCTCATTGTTTCAATATCAAATGCAGACCACTCCTTTAATTCATCCTCTGGAAAACGAGCATCCATGTGATCGCAGCTTACTAATAAAAAGAGTAATCTCACCAGTATTTCTGCCATCAGCTGATGAGGTCCCCATTGCCTCTTTGACACGGTCGCTCCACTGTACATCCTTCTTCAAGTATTGGGAATGCAACTTCTCAATTTTTGCTCTAGAAAAGCAGTGTCCTTCCATCACAGTCAGGTTGCGTCTTTGTAAAGTGAGGCAGAGTTGTGCTAGCTCACCCAAAACATCTCCCAGAGCAGTGATAGTAACCTTGAATTTTGAATTACTCAGCTTTTTGTAGCAGTACCTTGCCACTGGATCTCTGTTATTGGTGATTTCTCTTTTACATAATTCTGTAAGCACAGTGTAGTTCCTCAGAACAGCATTGACAGCTTGGTGCCGCGACAGCCATCGAACTTCGGTCAGAGGCCTGAATGACAGTGCATCTTCATCAATAATCTTTGCCAGGTCCTCCATTTTGCCCCTCTTCACAGCGGACCGAGAGAAAGTGGAATAGACGGTTCTAAGAAGAGTTTCAACATCTCGCATCGAACGCACATTTTTCCAGGCATCATCAATGCCCAAGTCCTCTCTGTGGGCCACACAATGTTGTTCACTTAAGTGTGGTATTTGGCGCTTTAACAAAGCTGCAACTCCGTTGTGTTTTCCTAGCATCACTGAGGCACCATCCGAGGTCAGCATCACCATTTTCTGCATGTCCAGTCCATGTTTGGAGTAAAACTGAGTTATTCCTTGCACAATATCCTGAGCAGTGCATGCTGTCAGCTGGATGATGCCACCAAACACAGTTTTGTAGTTAACATCATTTTCCTCCCTGTATTTAATATATATGACTAGCATTTTGTGTACTGATATATCTGTGCTCTCATCTACTATCAGGGTATGCCAGGGTGCATTTTTAATACTGCACATAGTCTCATTCTGCACTATCTCATTGATTGAGTTCACAAATTCAAAGGCATAGTTTTTGCTTCGCCAGCTTTCTGGTATACTCGCATACTTTGCCATGTGATCGTGGATTTCTTGAACTGACAGCATTGATGCATTCATTTTGATGGCAAGTAAAATATTGTCAATGAGAACTTTAACTTGTTCACGGTCTGATTTTGTTTTGTGTGACAGCTCCGTTCCTTTTCCCTCGGTCTTTTGCGCTCTCCCGCAATAATGTACCAATCCCCTGTCCCATCTTGAGTCTTCGTAAAATTTCGACAGCTTTTAAATGACTTTTATGCTGAATGTGACGCCTGAGATAGTCCAGCTTCCATTCAATCCACATTTTTCCATCTGAAAACTCACTTGCAACTTTGGCATCTCTGCATATTTTGCAGAGTAGACCATTCTCACTTGAAAAAGAAGAAATATCACCCAATTTCACCGCTTTTTTCTTCTATTGTCGCATGCTCCGACAACCATTCCATCTTAAAAGAAGTGCATTTCTTTTTTACTGTGCCTTGGCAAGTGGATTTGTTGCTGCCTGTTCGTTTCGCCATGATACGGGGTTTGTATTAGTGATACGGCGTTTGTATTAGTATCTATTAACCTGCTAGCTAACCTGCACGGCGCATATGGGCAGGGTCCAGACGCACGCCCCGTCAATGCCGTGATTGGCTTCGTACCGTAAGTGAACCGTATCGTATCATTGGCTGGACACTGTCACTCACTGAGTGAGAAACCAAAAAAACAATATTATTGTGCGAATTAATTAGACTAAGTCTAATATTAGATATTAATTAATATGTTATGTTGGTGTTGTTTGTGCGCTGGATAGATTTTCTTGTGCGCAGAGAGCACGAGAGTACTGCGCAATTGCGTACGCGTGAGGGAACATTGCTTCCAACTATCCCGGAATTTCCTGGGTTCACCTGGAAATCCAATGCAAAATCTGGGACCCCGGACAGCCTCCCTAAAGTCCAGCAATTCAAAGAAATTGCCACTACAACCCTAACCCAACTTTCTCGGAAAAGTACCAAATTTCCAATTTAAATGCATCGAAATTCAAACCATTGCTACTGCACTGTAAACCGGAAGAACTCGGTAACACGAGTGCATTGTGAGTCATCCGAGTTACAAGTTCCAACGAATAATTCGTCTTGTGCGACTTCAGCGGGGCAATCGATTCGGAATCCATTGCATGGGTAGCCTCAAACGCTTTAACATTTTCGTTTTTGTTTTTTCACAAGGTAAGTATTATTAAGGCTGACTAAATATGCAAGTGAACTATTGCCTACTCGTATTGCAAATTATTATGACTCATTAAGGACTCATTACAAGTGTAAATATTTGGGTTTTGACTAAAAACAACACTGACCCAGAATGCATTTGAAATGTATTAACCATATTTTCACACCTATAGGGCGCACTTTAAAGTCTAAAATCTTCTCTAAAAGGAATTGGGCGCCCAATAATTCGGTGCGGCTTGTTTATGCACTAAATTTAAAATATTGTATTATGACACTGACGGCTTGACTGACTGGTTTCGTTTCTTTCCGACACGCTACTTATTGCAATCAACCCAGCATACGTTCACCCTAAAAATAGCCTCCAAGCATGGTAAATGGTAAATCCATTCAAAATATCCCAGACAAGTGGCAACGCAGTTGACTCCCGTGTGCTCGTAGCCTGGAGCAGGCGGCGTCGCACGGGTTACGGGACGATTTAGAATGGCTTCTCGATGCCTGGGCCAAGGTCCCGGCAATTACTGTAGTTTGAGCTTTCGTCAAAGCTAGAATCACTACAGTAATACCTTGACATTCAAGTGGCCCGACAATTTGAGATATGAGTAAAATTTCGAGCGAATATTCACCTTGAGATACGAGGCAAATTTTGATATACAAGCATACAAAGAGGCTGCTTATGAAAACATATTGCTGCAACTCCCTCTCTTAAATGTCTATGAGCACTGGGCAGAGCGTTGCATTTTTTCCATTTTCCCCCCTCACCCTACGTGTGGTGGAGCTTGCTAGCTAATACGAGAGGAGTATACTACTTCCCTTTGGCAAGTGGTCGTGCGTTATCCTATTTTGAGGACATTTGTGTGCATCGTTTTCGGAATATTTTGAAGTGAAGACAGAAGCAAACAACCTTCGATAGGTACCTGCAGCTGAAAGTCAGGGTCGAGGCGGGGCAAATAGAGCCAACCCAGGAGAAGAAAAGTATAAAAATAAAAATTAGAATTAAGTTTAGTGTAAGGTTAGATTAAACTTATTTTTGAGGGTCTGTAACGTAATCCAAGGTCATTTAAATTTGTTTTTGTTATTTTACGAGCGCAATGCCGTGCAAAAAGTCTCTCTCACGCTCTCTCTCTCGCGCACTCTCTCACTCCTTTGCGAAATCCGTCTAATTTTAATACTACTATTCAACATCATAACCACAAGTTATTTGTTACTCTGTTAATAGATGGTGAATTAGAACAGATAAAAATATTTTTCCATTTCAATATCCGTTTTTTTGGTGTTTTTTTTCAGAGGGTTGGAACTAATTAATTTGTTAATGAGTTAAACACTGTTTAATTTTTAAACATTTTGTCTTCGATCGAAAAAAAAAAAAAAATTGCTCTTCCTTCTGGCTCCCCGGTGGGCCAGTGGTTTGTGCATCGGCATCACAGTTCTGGGTCGAATGTTCAATCCCAGGTGGGTCTTCACTGTGTGGCGTTTGTATGTTCTCCCCTGGCGACTCCAGTTTCCTCCCACCTCCCACGCCTCCTCATGCCTTGCGATTGGCCGGCCACCAATTGAGGGTGTCCCCCGCCTGGTGCCCGAAGCCAGCTGGAATGGGTTCCAGCACCTACCATGACCCTCATGAGGATAAGTTCTTCAGAAAATGAATGGATGGTCTTATTTATCCGCTTGTGTTATCTTTTAAGATGTATTTATTTCTGTAAAATCTATCTTTGAAAGCCTGAAGGGCTTGTGACCTGAGTTGGTCAATAATTAAACCTTTTTTTGTCTCAGAAAGTGGGCACCAGAAGAAGGCGATCGTCCAGTGGTTTGTTCGAGTGTCTGAAGTTCCAATTAGCAAGTTGCAACAGCTTGGTAGAGAGCCACATCCGCAAGAGATCTTTTATTATCAGGGACAAGGCTGTAATGAAGAGGTCAATGCTGAGTCCATCCTCCGATCTGTCCAGGTAACAAGTTAAAGAACTAAAGAAAGCCTTAGACACGCAATCTTTCTATTATACCTGAAGAAATAGAAAAATGTGATTGATAGGTTTATCAATAGGCATTCTCAAATGCACGCACAAATAAAGAGAAAAGACAATCTTCTGGATTTTTCTTGCGAGGAGAACAAACCGGTGAGCTCCAGTCCACACTCTGTTCTGGCATCACACGCCTTTTTTGTTGTTTATTAAATTCAAGGACCCTAGTTACAATGGATGTCTCAACTCTCAGGAGATGTGTGGGAAACAGAAGTGAGACGTCAATATAGTCAAAACAAATGAAGGTCTGAAAGTCATGTGACAGCTCAAGGTGTTTTGATTCTTCTTTGTTCAGTCCACTCCAAGCTGTCCAAGGCGTTTTGGCTTCTCTTTGTTTAGTCTATCTAAGGTTCTCAGGAGCAAAGCATTCGTTACAAGCAAACATATGTGTTAGGATAATTAGTTTTACATTATTATATATTATCTTGCAATGAAGAATATGCTTTGCTTTACTATTACCGTATTTTCACGACTATAAGGCGCACTAAAAAGTCTTAAATTTTCTCCAAAATAGACGGGTGCCTTATAATGCGGAGCGCTGTTTGTATGCTCCGAGCTCGCTCCAAAGCCTGACTGAGAGCACTTCTGGCCGACACGCTTCTTATATAGAGAAAAGGCGGACGTGGGTGTGGTCAGGCATGCGGAGGGGGTGTGTTTAAGAAGACGCTTTAACTGTCGTTCTTGGTTGCCATGCTAATGTGATTTTTAAGCGAAAGACGCTGCCGAAAGAAAAGTTTCCAGCCGGCGTCATCGTGAAGGCAAACCAAAAGGGCTGGATGGACGAGGAGCAAATGAGAGATTGGCTACGTGAGGTGTATGTTAGGAGACCGGATGGCTCGCCGTCACTTTTGATTTGCGACTCACCGTAGCGGTGAAAAACCAAGTCACTAAAATGAACTCTGAGCTTGCCGTTATTCCCGGAGGCTTAACTAAAGAACTCCAACTGCTGGACATCGGCATCAACCGGGCGTTCAAAGCAAAGTTGTGGCCGCTTGGACTAACGTGTCTGCTTGCACTGTTGTTCGAGCTTTTGCCAAAGCCGACACAGCTTTACAAAGAGTAGGAGGCAGCGCCGGGCTAGTTACGCCACTATTTTCGAATGGAAATCCATTGTTCCCATGGCTAGTTACGCCACTATTTTCGAATGGATTGTGGCCGCTTAGACTAACGCTAGTTACGCCACTATTTTCGAATGGATTGTGGCCGCTTGGACTAACGTGTCTGCTTGCACTGTTGTTCAAGATTTTGCCAAAGCCGGCATCATTTCTGTGTAGCCACATGGCGATGTGAGTGACTCCGACAACGAAGAGAGGGAACCCGGCGTTTTTGATGAATCATTTGGACAATTGTTCAATTCGGACACAGAAAATTAGGACTTTGATGGATTTGTGGGTGATGATTGATGAAAAAACGTGAGTACATTGTAAAATGGCTAAATAAAGTACAACCGAACGCAGTTTTGCTTCCGTTGCCTTTTTAAAAACGTGTTTTTAGCGTGTGTCCGTATGTTTAAGCTGGTGTATGTTTTGCCATGCCTGGCTGCGTGTATTGTGTGCCTTGTGTGTGTCAAATACAGATATAGCACTTGTTACTGAGACTGCCTTTAAATGCGGTGCGCCATGTAGTCGTGAAAATACGGTAACCTTAGTTTCATATTATTATATGGTTGCTTGCAACGAAGTAAATGCTTTGTTCCCGAGAACCTTAGTTAGACTAAACACCAAAACACCTTGGACTGCTTGGAGTAGACTGAACAAAGAAGATTCACAACACCTTGAGCTGCACATGACTTTCAGACCTTCATTTGTTTTGACTATATTGACATCTCACTTCTGTTTCCCACCCCTCCCTTGAGAGTTGAGACGTCCATTGTAACCAGGGTCCTTGAAGTTAATAAACAAGACAAGAAGCGTGTGAGGTCAGAACAGAGCGGGGACTGGTGCTCAACAGTCTGTTCTCCTTACAAGAAGAAATCCAGAAGATTGACTTTTCCCTTTATTTGTGTGTGCATTTGGGAATGCCTATTGGTGAACCTATCATATTGGTCCGTCGGGCCTGGGAGTCAATATACCGAAGGAATCCAGGCACTTAGTCGACATCTGGGAAGGACCGTGGACACGGCATTTAAGACCCTTTTGACGGGCTGGGTCTCGGCTAAGAACCTAGATTCCTGAAGTTGACAACTTAACCAAAAAGAGTTGAAGACATCTCTGGTGAGTCCATATGAATGTGTCCATTCGTGAGGGGTTCTGAATGTGAGGGAATCATTCATATTCGTGACGGGGGTCCGGATGGAGGAGCTCGTGGCCGGGGGACGGCAATGATAAAACCCTGTAAATACTAGTCACTAACCGGTGAAGAGACAGAGTATTCGTCTATAAAACTGAAGGGTGCCTGAGTCCTGTACCCAAGCCGGTAGGTACGTAAGCTCTGAGAGTATGATTGTGTTATAACCTAGGTAGAAAACAAACGAAGGAGAAAGAAAGAATTTAAAATAACGGGGAAATTTCTGTCCTGATTACGCAGCTGTTTCAAAATGGGGAGATCGAATAGCAAGGCGGCTCGTGAAGACGATGCGAAACAGCGTCTGGTGTGTGAGGATTGGAAATTTGTTGAGAATCAAAGTGCTTTGAGATTTAAACACCTACATTTTTGGATAGACTAAATATGACTTGGCTTGCCATCTTAATAACATGAGGGAAATAAATATATACCTGCAACAAAAGGAAATTCAACACAAAAGAGGGGGGGGAAGAAAAAGGTAACCATAATTGGTTATAAGTGCACTCAAATTTGTATGTTCCAGCTGATTGCGTTTTGCTCTTATTCTGAAATGTTCAATGGAAGCGCGCTTTTAGCCGCTAATTCTGAGCTTTAGACTGTTATAAATTTCCTATGTTTTCCGTTGTTTTCATTAAAAGGCAGGTTGTAGCCCTCTTTTCGTTCAGGCACCTATGTGATTTTCTGTTTTTTTTCTTCCACATTCTGTCTCATGGTTGAAGTTTACCCATGTTGACAATTACAGGCCTTTGTAATATTTACAAGTTGGAGAACTTGCACAATTGGTGGTTGACTAAATATTTTTTTGCCCCACTGTATGTTGTTTGGGGCCTTGTGCCTCTGGAAGTGTCACCCATGGCAAACTGGTCTGTGAGCGACCAGATGAAGGATGGCTCAGAAGATCTCTTATGATGAGAAAGCACTATTGACTACGATTTTCCTCGCCCGTACGCCGGTCACCAGGGCCCCACTCTGGAACCAGGCCCAGAGGAGGGGCACGATGTCGAGCGCCTGGTGGTCGGGCCTACTCTCTTGGGTTCCGGCCATGCATAGCCCAAAGTGGCGACGTGGGTTCCCCCTCACATGGGCTCACCACCTATGAGAGGAGCCAAAGATGTCGGGTGCATCGAAAGCTGGGCGGAGTGGTCCTTGGTGGTCCGATCCCTGTTTCCAGAAACTGGCTATTGGGACGTGGAATATTAACCAACTGGTTGGGACAGAGCCTGAGCTAGTGCGTGAGGTCGATTCGTGACGTGGGTCCAAATGGAGGAGATAGCGTCCGGGGGAAGTTGATTTGCAACCCTCCTCTTTTTTGCAGGGCAAAGGGCAAAATTAACATAGAATATACTAAGGCAGGGGTGCTCATTAAATGGATCGCCAAGGTTACTATGGGTAAATTGCCTGATAGTAAGATATGATCCAGTCTGTTAGTTTCCAACACGCCAGAACAATATCTCATTTGTCCCAAGACATCCCAATGTGCCCACCACTATACTCAGTTTTTTACCATGCATATCAAACTCAAGCTTTATACTTTCATCAGTATCTTGAGTGTGGTGTCGACAGCTGTGGTTAATATAAACAGCCTAACACACCTGCGCTTGTTAAATCATACCTTTGATGTTGAAAAGATAAAGAGACATAACGCATCTTTGCTTAATCTCGGCACCCTTTGTTGGTAATGAGACGTGTCCCAGCTGTCCTCCCTCTGATTTTAGGGCCGAGTCACACTCCCCACTGGTTGGCTCCTTGAACAAGGTAGATTGCAGGAGGTTGGCTCCCTGAAAAGTTGATCAAAAAAGTGTGAGCACTTCTGCACAGAAACTGTTGGAATAACGATTAAAACCTTTTAAATATTATTAGTAATATTTAATCAAAACTGGAAGACATCTTTCAACATAACTGGTTACAACTTGCAAGGAGGTACACTTGTGACATCGTCTAGTCCACAAGGCATTCTGCCTGGGCAGTAACTGAATCATTGTATTTAATCGCGAAAAACGGAGAACATCGTTATGTAATCAAAACAGTTGTCTTGGACAGTAGAATAACACCCTAGAACAGGGGTGGCCAACTCCGGTCCTCGAGAGCCGCTATCCGGTCTGTTTTCCATGTCTCCCTCCACCAACACACCTGAATCAAATAATCAGGATCGATATCAATCTTCTGGATGGCTTGCTGACGAGTTGGTCATTTGATTCAGGTGTGCTAGAAGAGGGAGATATGGAAAACACACAGGATAGCGGCTCTCGAGGACCGGAGTTGGCCACCCCTGCCCTAGAAGGTTAGAAAAAACAACTGTGTAAGAATTGCAGAAGTAAGCATAAAAGTTTGAACTGACACCCAAACAACGATGTAAGGAATTACATAATATTTTCATTATAAGGTAAACAAAGCATTCTAAGGTAAACCAAGCAGCATTATAAGGTAAACAAAGCAGCCGTATTTTCAAACAATAATGCGATTATCGCCATCTGCTGCCAGAGTCCCGTCCAAACACAGGTTGTGTTTTGCCGAAAAGCGCACAGTTCTGAAAACAATGTGTCCTCGAGCTGTGGGGCCTTGAGCGTCGATGGGGGGGGGGAAGTGTCTTTGGTCAGAAGTAAATCATGAATTAATTTATAGCCTTATTACTTATTAAAAATGCTTACAACACATATAGAAACATTCCATAATAAATCCAACATTTCCCTCCTTTTTATTATATGTTTGTTATTCATTTTATGGCAAATCCAAGATGAGAGGGATATCTCCGTTGGCTGCTTTAATTTTACCCGCTTAGGCTCTACTCGTTCGGCAGGTCTGAAAAGCAGAAAACAAAATTATTTTCGCCCAATTCATTCTCGGAATTACCATGCTCCTGGAATTCACTGCTCCCCTCAGTACGTTTCATCAGCAGAGGATATAATTCATGCAATTTAGAATTTGTAGGGGCAATCGCAGTGGTTATAAGTCGGCTTATCAAGGATCTTAAGCTGGGAATAACACAACACCCACAATGTCAAAATCGTGGCAAAAATGGCTACGGAAAATGCCACAGATTAGGCCAAATCATTATTAGTACAAAGGCCTTATCCCACAAATCTGTCAAGCGGATAATTCTACTCCATGATGCTTTTTCATCTTGCGGTTTAGGGTCTGCAGGCCATCGTTGGCCCTGGTGTGGGACCCAGTGGGGGTCGTGTTGTTGAGTGCAACATTTTCAAACATTGCATACGCCCCCTGCTCCTTCAAGAAGCATTTCAACCGCTGCACGATCCTGGAACGCCATCAGACTAGTGGCTGCCAGTTGTTCCTTTATCGCCACAAATCCCTGTTCAGTATAATTTCCAAGGTTTTGGACATTGTAATGCAGGTAATTTATCACATTTTTGTTTTGGGGTACTTAAAAGAAAAATAGGCTCCCAACCTGCTGCAACCTGATTAGCCAACTTGTATTCATCTGGTACGCCCTGGGGATGCCAATCGTATCAATGTATGTTGGATCTCCCTCTCTCCATACCGATCGACGCCGTCGGGAGGGACCCACCATCATACTGGATTTCAGCCAATTGTATCTCCTCCACTGTAGATGGAAAAACAGACACTGGTAAAAGCAGTGACCCCAAGGCATAAAGTCCTGCCGCGTTTCAGCAGGAGTGGTATAATTTATTTCCACCCCACCACCATCATAGGTCAGAACGTGGTATCAGGGTGTAGTCGGTTTTAGGACGTGGGCACACCACGTCTCATTTATCCTCCAGCTTCAGACCATGCCCTGTAAGGTTTAAGCAGGTAAAATGATCAAACACAACATGTGTTGAAAAGTTAGCTTTGTCCTTTGCTGCTCTTGGAACAGGGTATACATTATTTCATTTCTCACACTTTGGCTTACATCTTCTCCTTTACACAATCAGGGGTAATTTGCGTGGATACGACTCTTAAGAGAGGTCGGGGCCCAGTGTTCCCTCTAAGCTGCGCGCGTGCGCAATTGCGCACTACTCTCGTCCTCGCTGCGCAGCAGCAATCATATGGCGCGCAGTAAAAAAATAAAAAAATAAAAAAAAATAAAAATCAGATTTTTTTTTTTTTTTTTTTTTTTTTTTTTACCCCTTTCCCCATGATGGCGCCGTTTAAGCGGCAGCAAGTGGCAGTAGCTCTGTCCACTTATGTTTTTCGTGTTTTACAGCATGTTTTACATGAAAAATGGACAGGTCGCCGAATGGAAGTTCCGCCGAACGTTCATTCGGCGACCTGCCCGTCTGTCAAACGTCCGTCGGCGAAACGTCTTTAGGCGAATCATCCGAGTACCGATGATGTCGCTCACACTGGTACTCAGTGCGCTCAGGGAGGTTGACTTTCTGCTCAGACCAACGAAAAATTAGAGGGAACATTGTCGGGGCCCCATACATGTTATGCAGGTTTGATTTATAGTAGTAGCTGCATTTTCCATCAACAATAACCAATTATTTCCCATTTGGGAAATCCCCCGGCAACGAATTCATCATCTCTAGTCATCTCAGATTTTAATTTTACAATGGCGGATCCGGGTGTTTCCATCTCTGACGATTTTCTTACCGCCTCCATCGACCTGGTCATTGTTGTTGAGACAAAAATGTAGAATTTTGTAAAAAGGGTCTTCTCCACCTGCCCATGGACTTAGGAAAAACGTCAGACAAGGATCCACAAGTTAATTTGTCAGTCTGAATAATGATTTGTAATGCCCCCACCGTATGGGTTAATTTAATCAAAGGCCTGATGGTTTTTCGTGTGTCATCCAAGCTTGCCAATCTAGACCAGTTTCTGCAACAAGGTTTCCCCAATCTGTTTTACGACTGTTCTCTACCACACATATTCTCTATAAAATCCATATGTATCCTTTGAAATGGATATGTAGCTTTTGTAGCTTGACATAAGGGGGAATCGCCCGTGTTTTGGCCGTATATCTGCATATAGATTGAATCTATAACCACCCCCTCTTTGAGGCATGAAATCCCCCATGACTCAAAATGGCAGCCCTCCTAGATAAGTCTTTTGTTTTTTGTTTAGTCCTCCAGGTTCCCAAATTTCCCATTGCAGAAATCAAAAAAATTCATTTGGCGAAATTCTACTCTTTTTTTTTTCTGTCCTACTCTGCCACCGCTGTCCTCGAAAGGCTTATCAGCGAATTCAGAAATCTTCCACCTTGATATTAGAATATTGATATATCTTGGTGGCTAGCCAATTAAAAGACAAAAGACAGACACTCATCCACGCTCGCACTCATAATCAAGGAATTTAGAGTGCTCCCCCAATCATCCATAATTTTGGTTTGTTGGAGTAAAACTGGAGTACCCGGAGAAAACCTACGAATTCTTGAGGACACCAGGAATACTCCACACTCCGGAAGGTCTGGTTCCACCCCGCATTAGTAGATCCTCGAACCGCCTGAAGAAACTAGGTAATTAATGTATTAGATTCGCATGCCACATATCTAAAAATAGAAATTTGTTCAATTGCCACTGCCCCTTACCCCAGTCAGTCAGCATGTGGACTGCCATGCGAGTGGCTGTGATTAACTATCTATTCGCCAATAATGCAATAACGGAAAAGTTGTGACACATTGAAACACACACACACCCCCTTTAAGTAATTTAACCGTTTGTAAAAACTTTACCTCCATGTTCTGCATTAAGTTACACCCCCTTTCAATGCTATCGAATTTCGCCCATTCTAGTCAACCCATCTACTTGAATCATTTCTCAAAGGTTGATATTTTATAATTTGGAGATGTTATTTTTTAAACAGACATTATTTCATCACTTGTTTCACACCATGAAAGGCCCCACCAGAATTTGTTGTAGATATTTCCCTTTATCTAAGCTTGTTATTGCCAATCGTTATCACCGTAACATTTAGGTGTATTAACCCCATAATTGCAATGCAGTAAGTTTTGGCTAAATTCTTAATTTGTATGCCCCTAAAGCAATCGACAGTAACGTCCCAATAGTCATCATTATGACCTATACCAAAGCATATTTCCCCCTTCAGGCCAAACAGGGAATGTCTTTTGTGCACTTAAAAACACTCCATGTTTCTTCTAGGGAAACTATGCCTATCCTAAATCAATTATCTTATCTACCCCAGCCAGGTTCAATTTACCTAATAATTTGGACGAATGCCATGAATTTTCTCATGCCATTTCTGCATTGTTAATTTCATGTCTGATCTGTTTAACAACCAAATAACTCTTAATACCTAAGACATAACTTGCAAATCACCCCATATTATGTTTACTTAAGATAAGAGCTATTTCCTATAGCTCTCTGTTACCACAATAAAAATCTACAATAATTAAATCAGAGAAATCAACCTTTTACTAGGCATTTCCCAATTACAATTTTCAATGTTTAATAAAGGACCCACAAATTGTCACCAAAATGCCATTTTATTGTAAAAAAAATTCCATTCATTTTTCTTTAACCAGCCAATCTCCTATATTAAAGTATTTTGAACAATCCAACCATTCAAAAACAGTATTAATATTGTTTTATCCTCCAAAACTAGCTCTCTTTAATTAAGAGCCCTTTGAACTTCACAAAACAAAAAATAAAATAATAATAGCATTATTCCCAATTCCAAAGCTTTTACCAAATCAATCTTTGCCAAACAGATTTTCTATCACCTCGAAAGACATTTCTGATTAAATCCAAAGAATAAGTGCGAAGGTCATTGCGGAAACCCTGCTTCTTTAATTATGAAGTGTTTAACGGACCCGCGCTCTTAGCCGCTAACTGTGACCTTCACGAATGCTGCGAAGCATCTTATCAATGTTGACATTCCTAAGCGACCTCTTTTTCTTTCTGCGCACAATGTTTCGCCTCCTGTGCACAATTACAACGCTTTTTAGAGAAGACTAAATTAATTCCTCTCCCGATATCCAACTATATCACAATATTTTGCCAAGACCCCATAATCACAATATGCTGCAAGCATAGCAAAACCCATTTCTGCCCTCAAGTTTGCTTCAGCACCCCCAAGGCCAATTATTGTAATGTCGTCACGGAAGGGGTCAAAAAACATTTAGTCGCTCGTGCGGTCCGCTCGCATACTGAATGCCTAACACCGTCAAATGAGCCGCCCCGCGGTCCACATGTTTTTTCACGTTCTAATCAGCAGCAAAGACAGCCGCGCTCCCCCGCAGCCGACGCATTATTTGACTAGTTTAGAGTATGACAAAAACGCAGGTTTGGCAACCCCGCTAAACATTTAATTGGCCGTTTTGTATTTCTTTTCGACTCTTAACCAGAATATTCCCGCTAGCGTACGGGATAAAACCAAGATAAGCCGCAATAAGCCATTTCATTCCATTAAATTGACAGTACATTTAGGTACTATTAACAAAGTACGTCTAGTAGTTGGAAATAACCATTTTAATTGCCGTTTTACAACTTTCAGCATCACACAAAAATTCCAATTGAATTCCATTCACAAAAAATGTGATCTCTGGTTTAACCAAATCAAATGCCAGTGTTTCCATTAAATTTAGCTCAACATCATGTTCAAAATCCCCATTCAAATCATTTTGAGCAGGCCTGTCTTGTTTGTAGAACAAAACAGCCCATCGCCTCGCTCCTATCAACGAGCCGAGGACCGCTATTTTTACAAAACAGCACGTTTTGCCTTTCCCCGCCTCGTCATCTAAAGCAATAATTTGTATCTGGAACAAGCCGTGTTGCTTGTATCTCCATTCATATATTATACATATATATTACTTTCCATGCATTTGGTACGTACATTATCCCGTAGTATGAATATCTTATGCATATTAAGCTAGCAAAACCATATTTATTTTATCAATAAGTTTAGACGTCTAATTCCAAAAGCGCTCTGATTTTCAACAAATTTCCAATCTTTACACGGCAGACGCATCTTTGGAGCGTCGTCAATAGCCGCTTTAATGTTTGAGCCACCCATTTTGGAGTGGATTCGTGTGTAACCTCGTAGTACCTTTTTTTCTTTTTCCTCCTGTTCCTCCTTAGTCTTTAACAACTACGCACACAACCAAAAAAACGTCGACCAACACATTTTATAGACCACACACGTGTCTACCCGCCAGTGACTAGTATTCACAGGGTTTTAAAAATCGCCATCCCCAGGACGCGAGCCTTATTTATCAAAATAAGGCCATCGCGTGTGATGCCCTTCGCGCATTTGGAACCCGTCAACAATATGCAGACATCACACACGGACTCACCAGAAAGTCGATAGATGTTTCCAAGAGGATAGTCATCAACCGTCCAGAATCCAGGCGCTGCTGAGAAATAATCCAGCCTGGAAAAGGGATTCTCGCCGTGCACGGTCACTCCAGATATTGAACCGCAGCGTCTGGATTCCTTATCGGTGTGTTGACCCCGGCTACTCGAAGGACCAAAATGTTGGAATAACGATTAAAACCTTTTAAATCATTATTAGTAATATTTAATCAAAACTGGAAGACATCTTTCAACATAACTGGTTACAACTTGCAAGGAGGTACACTTGTGACGTCGTCTAGTCCACAAGGCATTCTGCCTGGGCAGTAACTGAATCATTGTATTTAATCGCGACAAACGGAGAACATCGTTATGTAATCAAAACAGTTGTCTTAGACAGTAGAATAACACCCTAGAAGGTTAGAAAAACAACTGTGTAAGAATTGCAGAAGTAAACATAAAAGTTTGAACTGACACCCAAACAACGGTGTAAGGAATTGCATAATATTTTCATTATAAGGTAAACAAAGCATTCTAAGGTAAACCAAGCAGCATTATAAGGTAAACAAAGCAGCCGTATTTTCAAACAATAATGCGATTATCGCCATCTGCTGCCAGAGTCCCGTCCAAACACAGGTTGTGTTTTGCCGAAAAGCGCACAGTTCTGAAAACAATGTGTCCTCGAGCTGTAGGGCCTTGAGCGTCGATGGGGGGGAAAAGTGTCCGTGGTCAGAAGTAAATCATGAATTAATTTATAGCCTTATTACTTATTAAAAATGCTTACAACACATCTAGAAACATTCCATAATAAATCCAACAGAAACTTTCTCATCTGAAGACTACCATATTTTCATGCATATTGGCCACCTCTGTCTATAAACCGCACCCTTATAATTGCCATTGAAATCGTTGAATTTTACGAATTCTCCTATAAGATGCCCCCTGATTCACAATTTTCACCTCCATATTCATGGTTTTAATAGGGAGTGCAAATGTGTTACTGTTAGAACCGCTCTTGAAATCTAAATAATCGCCGAACAAAGTAAAGCATCCAAAACAGATGGTTTTTTTACTCCTACGGCTGTAGAAGGAGGAAAAGGCAAGTCGAATCAAGATGGACGGCGCGCGCCTGTTCCATTGTCTTGTCGTGTCCCCCCCTCTCTCCTGGAGGAGGAAGCGGAGGGGGCGGATGGACAGAGCGCACGTCCCTCTCGTAGTCTCCTCTGTGCCAAATCCTCTGTCCTACTTTCGCCTGGAGGGTTTTATTCAAAAGTAGGCGGTGACAAACTTTAGGCGGGAACAAGGAAAAGAGGAGGTGATGTATACAAAAGTAGATGACGGGCCTTGACCAGTAGGTGTCAGTAAAATTCTATTCTAGTTGCTAAAGAAAGCATGGTAGGCTATAAAAGATTCTAAAAGAATGCGTTTCATATTTCACATTTCCCCCTGTAGTAACTAAAAGAATTTTCATTAAACACTTGGGCTTCCTTTTTATGACTCGGATCAGGATCCGGTCACCTGGCTTCACCCGTGACCGGACGTTTGGTCGCCGGACTTTTGGTCGCCGGACTTTTGGTCGCCGGACTTTTGGTCGCCGGACTTCTGGTCGCCGGACGTTTGGTCGCCCGGACCCAAACGTGCGGCAACCAAAAGTCCGGCGACCAAACAAGGTAAAACAACACGGTCTACGCATCAATCAAAGCCAACAATGGCCCTGAGCAGTTTCATTGAGTGGACGTGTGAGTGTATAAGAGTTTATATGTACATGAGTTGTCCCCTTAGGAAGGGACGTCAGTCAGGGTCTTAACAAGTTCTCCAACAAAATACAATAAAAGTACGGGAAATTTGGAGCTTTTCTTTAGCCTAATATTTAATAGGGCATTAAGTATGAATAAATAATAATTCTCAGTTTATATTTAGGGAATTTGAGCAACAATTTTAAATGGTAATTATCAATAACCTTCCGGGTGACCAAACGTCCGGCGACCAAACGTCTGGCGACCAAACGTCCGGGTACCGGCTTCACCACCTCCTGTAAGGGAGACAAAGGGGATAACAGCATCTTACACGTTCTTTGGACAAGTTTTTCTCCACCCTTAGTCTCTTGCCTTGGTTCACCTTCCCATAGGGGAAGTTGGAATGGTCTTCCATGAACTATCTCAAAAGGTGTTAATCCCGAGCTAGTACTATCCTCATATACGTTTTGACCAGTGATAGGCATTCTGGCCATGGCTTCTTTATCTCTACCATGATTTTCTTAAGCCTTAGTTTTATCGGACCATTCGATCTCTCTACCGGTCCCATGCTCTGCGGATGGTACGAGCAGTGTTTTTTTTTTTAGACTTATTCCTAGGTGTTTTGCCATGTGTTGTACTATGCTTTTTACAAAATGAGCTCCATTGTCACTCCAGATGATTCTGGGGATCCCATTTCATATTTCACAGTTACTTTGAAAGGAAAATCTTAAAAGTCATCGCACGTAGTATTTCTGAGATACTATATGAATTGCTATTATCGTCTGCTGGATTTCCAAAAGGGTGTCGCCTGCACGTGGACGAATTCAAAAAGGAAGTCACGTGAGCTGTACAACCAGGAAGTGTGTCCGCAGCGTTAAGTCATGGATGCAATAATTCGATCTGCCTTAACAACTATTGGGATGTGCTGACATGGCAAGCAAATATATAATTGAATATATGATTGAAAACATTAATATTTTTTACACTGACAGACTGGCACTAAGTAGCTTGCGTACCGGTACCAGTCCGCGAGCTACTTAGTGCCGGTCCGGTGGTTGGGGACCACTGGCTTAGATGATATAATATAGAAGAAATAGCACCAAAATACCTCAATGTTTAATAGTTTGAAAGATTTACATTCAGGGTCGCGGGGTGATGCCCAGCTCACTACTGGCAGCAGGCAGGGGACACCTAAAATTGGTGGCCAGCCAAACGCAGGGCAAAAAGAGATGTACAACCATTCACGCTTAGACTCTTACCTAGGGGCAATTTAGAGTGTTCAACCAGCCTACCAACCGCATTTTTGGAATGTGGGAGGGAACTGGAGTACCTGGAAAAAACCCACGCAAGCCCGGGAAGAACATGCAAAAACTCCACACAGTGAGAACCCAACTGGCATTGAATCTTCGACACCAGAACTGTGAGGCCAACGCGCTAACCACACGTTCACCCGCCCACCCCCTTGGAATATATGAAATACAAAAATTTGCACCAAAATTCAAACCAATGACGGCAACTGTTTTGAGTTGTCAAATTGTACAGGTGATGCATGACACTTGCATCCTAATCCGTTCCGTTATACTGCGGCAATGATATAATCTTTGAAACGCTCAAAGTCTCGGGGTTTTGGGTTAATTTTACAATCTTTACTCATAGGTGAAGCATCTTAATGGACCAGCTCCATTCCCAGACCATGCTAATGATAAAGATACTCTCTACGTGAAGTTGTCCTGGGATACCAAGGCTTTCAAGATTGTAGACTCTGCTCTATTTTCATCTTCCACCCTACCTTCCTGGACCAAATCCTCTTCCTGCTCATCGCATACCGTAACTCCTGTGTCTCGAACAGTAAAACGACGAGCTTTGTCCACCCCTGACTCATCTGTTATACAACAGGCATCCTTAACAAATCTCCAAAACACTGAAGGGGTCATGAATACACTAAACGATGACTGCCTAGAAGTTGAGTCCCTACACTCAGCAACCAGACTGTCAGCTTCAAATTTTCTGAGCACCAAGATAAGCAATGCATCAGCAAGGGGACCAAGAGTCTGCAAACGGCTGGAACCTCACAGTAAGTAGTTAACTATTTGAAGATTTGTAAAGTGGTTGGATCAAATTTGCACAAAAGTACTGACGCCTTTATTGAGGCTATTGCGCTCAGTGCGACTCTTCATTTCTAACATCAAAAGTTCAAGCCTAGACACTGGCCCTCCTCTGACCAGTTTGCATGGTCTCCTTGAAATAATTGAATATGATTGAATTATGACTTGCCATAAAGTGCTACTTCTACTTACGGATGTCTCTACATATGAAATATTCAAGTTATGAAAAGCCTGATTGGGAAACATTAATCTCTAGATCTGAAGGAACTTCCAAGCTACACAATGTAAAATCAAAAAAAATAATCACATGCTTTCGACCCTTGTTTCTTCCAGAGTATGTTCTTTCTTACATTTTTCTCAGTGTCTTTAATGTGGCCTCATTCTTTGCTTTTCATCATATTCACCCAAGAAAGTTATGGGACACGTGAAAAGAGGAAACGTGCGTTTTTTAAAGTGGTCAAGAGTCTTCCTATTGCCTGGCTGGATGTCAAATAACTTGCGCCTTTTTGTAAAAGTATGAAAAATTTGTCATAGGCGATTCATTGGAACAATGTTTCACCAAATATAACATAATTTTAAGTTGCGGGTTTCTGTGCATGTTCGTGTTTACTCAGCTGTTTACCCCCCTCTCCCTTACCTATGCACTCGCAATTCCATCCCATTGGAAAATGTCTTTGCATGTCTTATTTTAATGGATTTATCAATTTTATAATCATATTTTTCTCACCTATTGTTTCTCAATGTGGTTATCACTTTAGGTACGGGAAAGAATTCAATGCCATTTAGCAAGATGGAGTTGACTGAGAGGGTATCTACATCTCATCCTCAGGTGCTGCATCGCACCGATAGCCTAACCGAACTCCAAAAGATGCATAGGACACCTGACAATCTAGATATCTGCCTAAAGCCCTTGATTGTCATGATGAACAAACTGCCTGTTTCTGGGCGAGAGACTCCTCAAATTAGAGCTGTTTCATCCATGTAAGTCAAAGTTGAGTTACATTTTAATTTGGTTGGCTCACTCTTTATACAGTATCTCACAAAAGTGAATACACCCTTCTCATTTCTGCATTTTTTTCCTCATCTCATTTTCTGAACCGCTTTATCCTCATTAGGGTCGCGGGGGGTGCTGGAGCCTATCCCAGCTGACTCGGGGCCAGAGGCGGGGGACAACACCCTGAATCGGTGGCTAGCCGATTGAAGGGCACAAGGAGACGGACAACCATGCACACACGCACCAATACTTAAGGGCAATTTAGAGTGTCCAATCAGCCATGCATGTTTTTGGAATGTGGGAGGAAACCGGAGTACCCGGGGGAAACCCACGCAGGCCCGGGGAGAACATGGAAACTCCACACAGGTGGACGTGACCTGGATTTGAACCCAGGACCCCAGAGCTGTGAGGCCGCCTTGGCACATATCTGATAATGTTAATTAAAAAAAATGTAACCACTAATTTTCTGATAAACCATTCGTTCAAATGCAATAGTGGTCATTCTTAAATAAAACTCACAAACTATATTACAAATAATGATTTTTTAAAATCAATACCTAACATTTGAAAGCCAGTTAAGTGTTAAATATGAAATAGGTGAAAAGAACAACAACGTCATTTTTATCCTCTGGTGATGATACCCCATCAAAAGCATTGATATCTTCCAAAATGACTGTCATCTTGTCTTGCAAGCTATGCATTTTTACCAGGTTTGAAGCCAAATTATTTAATATTTATCCAATCAGATTTTTCAGAATGGCAATCATTTGAAAGCTATCTTGGTGCTGCATCTGAAATATGTAAGAGTAACTGCAGACATCTGCATTTCTATTCAACCTGACAGGCTCTTATTTTGAAATCTTCCACGGAAGTGCACGCTCGCCCCTAAGTATGAGCTTTTCACTCTGTACATAAAATTTACCTTTTCTTCCTCACGTTTCTTTTCCCTCTCTTGTTTGCATTGTTTAGAAATGTTCGAAACAAACCCCATGGTTTACTACATCGGCATCCTAACTCGTGTCAATATTCCAAATCTTGGTGTCGTGCAGTGTTCCCCTTCATCTGCCTTCTAATAATTAACCTAATTATTAGATATTTCTGTCATTTAAAATCAATAGGCTTTGACACCAAACTCGTCGGTTGAAAAGCAATCCTTTTTTCTCAAGTATATTTCCACTGAAAGGTCAGAAATTTTAACAGATTTGTGTTTTTGTTTGAGCCTGCGCTGTAAAAAGCGCATACAGTAATCCCTCGATTATCGCAGCATCAGTTATCGCGAATTCACTAGTTCGATTTTTCTTTCCACTATTAATTAATTATTTTTTTTAAAGTTTGCAACCGGAAGACAGATAAAAATTGCGGGCAATATGGCGGCGGAAAATCAGGGTATGGCCTTCTCTTCTGCGCTGCCATGATTTGTTCTAACCATAACACAGAAGACGAAAGCAAAAGTATAAATGCTTCTCCGAACACGCGAGCCAGTCTTTCCTGTTCCCTGCGTGTAGTGTTTAGTTTAGATTTTACAATTACTACTACACCATGAAAAATGGCTCCCAAGCGTCCAGGGCCACCCAAGCCTTCATCTGATGCGAAGAAAAAACGGAAGATGATGACTGTGGCTGAAAAAGCTAAGTTGCTCGACATGCTGAGAGCAGGGAAAAAGTATGCCAATGTCGCGTGCCATTACGGCATCAATGACTCTACCTTGCGTTAAATTAATAAAGAAGAGGCGAACACTCGAAAGACGACCACACTTTCCTTTACAAGGGAAATCAAGCGCGTAGTAACGACGAGGAATAAAACCCTTGTCAAAAAGTCTGTGGCCACAAAACGTCCCTGAGGACTTTAAGGGCTTCTCCCCTGAGGAGATTAAGGACTCCGCTGTTTATCAGGTAATGGTGTTGGCTCGGTCGGTAGCCACTGAAGGATTTTCAGACATGACGGCGGAGGAGGTGAACATACTGCTCGAGAGCCACTCTATACTCCCGACTGATCAAGACCTCACCAAAATGATGCAGTTGGCGAGTGAGGAGGAAGAGGCAGCGGGCAACAAGGAGGGCCAGGGTCGGAAAGAGGATGCGTGCGTGAATGAAGAACGTGGTTTGTCTTCGAAAAATCTCCAGGAAGGCTTCGATAAGGGACGCGACTTAAAACAACGGATCCAGGAGATTGACGATAACATGATGAGACCCAACAAATTTGGCAATCGTCTAGACCAGGGGTCTCAAACTCAATTTACCTGGGGGCCACTAGAGGCCGAGTCTGGGTGAGACTGGGCCGCATCAGGATTCCCACAAGAAAAGCGCTGATAAAACATTCCAACGTTATCAAATATCTTTATTTTTTAACAAAAAATAATGAATTAAATAAATTAACTTAAAGATGAATAAAAAATCAATCAATCAGTAATACAAAAATAAAATAATAATAATGAGCATACAGTAGCTATACACTGGCTGGCTAAGTAGAGAAAATGAATTATTTTTATTCCGTTTCAAATGTCTGTATTAACAGCTCTTTAACCTTTAACTTTCTGAACTTGAATGGAACATTGAACATGAAATATTCTGAACACGGCTTCTCTTGCCTACTCCTTGCTGCTAGAGACCTGGCAGCGCTTCTTCTCACATAGCTGAGTCACATTTGGCTTGAGGGAGGAAGCAGTGGAGACCCTCAGTAGAGCTTGAAGATGCTCATCAGTAAGTCTGGACCTGTACTTGGACTTATTGAAGTTCAAGTTGAAGAGCTTCTCACACATGTGCTCCCAAAAAGGCACATGGTCCGCTTGAACATTTGGGAAAGTTCAGGGAAGCTGGGGGTCAACTCTCTCTAAAATTGCCCAAGCTTGTCTGCTTCTCCACTCACCTCCCTGAACTTGGCTTTGAGTGCAGAGTTGCACTGCAGGTCAATGAGCTCCATTTGAAGCTCAGGAGGGGCATCTTGCACATCAAAGGAGAAGGGGTCCGCAAAAATTTGAAATGTGGCTTTGTGTGTCTTGAAGTCTGCAAATCTGTGATCAAATTCCTCCTGTAGCTTCGAAATGGCCTCAACATACTTCTCACCACTGAATGGTGTGCCTGCATCCACGAGAGCCTTGCATGATGGGAAATGGCAAAGGTTTGTCTGAGAGAGCTGGGCTTTCCATAACACAAGTTTAGTGCAGAATGCTCTCACGTTGTCATAGGCAGCACTGACAAGTTGCCCCTGGCCTTGTAGCTTCTTGTTCAGTACATTAAGCTCATGTGTGATATCAACAAGAAAAGCTAAGTCCATGAGCCATTTGGGATCACTTAGCACAGGAACAGCAACCCCGTCTATCTCCATGAAGTCTTTTACTTCTGCTCTCAACTCAAAAAATCTCTTCAACACGTTTCCCCTGCTGAGCCAACGTACCTCAGTGAAGTAGAGCACATCCCAATATTCTGACTCCATTTCCTCTAAAAAAGCACGGAACCTTTCTGTGCTTTAAGCCCCTGGATCTGTTTTGGTTGATGCATTCCACAACGACAGACATCACATTGTCAAACTTCAGGCATCTGCTGCAAAGGGCCTGCTGATGGATAATGCAGTGCAGAGCTATGGCCTCCTCCACACCCTCCTCTTCCAGTTTTTTTTGAACAAGTGCTACCAGTCCATTCTTCCTCCCTGTCATTGATGGGGCTCCATCGGTTGTTATTCCAACAAAGCTCTTCCATGGCAAACCGGCATTCTCAATGGCATCACACAGCTGGTGAAATATTTCCTTAGCGGTGGTCTGGCCATGCATTGGAATTACTGTGAGCAACTCCTCCATTACTTCAAAATTGTCATCAACACCACGGACATATATTGCGAGCTGGGCAGTGTCTGTGATGTCTGTGGTCTCATCAAGAGCCACTGAATATACAGTGAAACATTGTGCTTTCTCACACAGTTGATCATAAATGTCACTTGACAGGTGAGAATTGCGCTCTGCCACGGTGTTGGCAGAAAGGCTGATGTGGTTGAACAGACTTTTCTTTTCTGGACAGACAATATGTGCAGCCTGTAAAATGCACTTTTTGATAAATTCACCTTCTGTGAATGGCTTTCCTGCTTTAGCAATCAACTCACAAACGGCGTAGCTAGCTTCGACTGCTGCATTACTGTCTTTGGTAGCCTTCTTGAAGAAATCCTGTTGCCTCAGAAGACATGTTTTAAGACTGGCAACCTGGTTGGCTCTCTCATTTCCCTGGTATTTTTCGTACTCCTCAGCATGTCTCGTAGTATAATGACGTTTCAAATTGTATTCCCTGTGCACCACAACTTTTTCAGTGCAAATGAGACACGTCGGGGTGCCCCTGTGTTCAACAAAGAAATATTGCACTCCCCACTTTTCTTGAAACTGTCTGTGCTCATTTCAGTGCAAATGAGACACGTCGGGGTGCCCCTGTGTTCAACAAAGAAATATTGCACTCCCCACTTTTCTTGAAACTGTCTGTGCTCATCACCGACCTTTCTCTTCACGCCAGGCTTTGAAAGAGACATCTCTGGGGCTCTGTAATATGTTTTCCCACTTGGAATGAGTCTCGGGTTGATCTTTCACGTTCAGTCGCGCGGGTTTGTGGAGCATGCGCACTTTTGCTCTCCGTTTCACTCGCGAAGATGGCTACACTGACACAGGCTAGATCACGGATCATAGCGCCTCATTCAGTTCTATGCTGAGAGCAGCGGAGGAGTGTGCGCGCCGAGCGGAGTGATCGGCTTCACGGCTTCTCCTCCGCCCAGCTGATTGGAGGAATGAATGAGTGAGTGAGCGAGGCACTGGACAGCCCGGCCGATGTCCCGCCCTCCAGAGCCGTATACCTCACCGTGATTGGTTCATTCAGCTCCGAACACAACAAGTGTCATTTATATCAATCTTGCGGGCCGCACGAACATTAATCTTTCATATTAAGACGGGGGCTGCAAATTATCGTCCCGAGGGCCGCAGTTGGCCCGCGGGCCACGAGTTTGAGACCCCTGGTCTAGACGGTCTCATGTCAGTGTACAAAAACATATTTCTAGAACAAAAACGACTGACTTCACAACTCCCCATCACGATGTTCCTTGTGCGCCAAAAACCTGTTGCCGAAGACTAAAGCAGCAATGACTTGGACTAAAATCATCAACCTGTTTTTTTATTATTATTATACAATCATCAACCTGATTTTTTGGACTATTACAAGTGGAGATGGACTATTTTCACTGAGTACAGCATTTAAAGTATTTACATTTTTTTTAAATATACATTATTATTAGATATTAATACATTGCAGTCTTTGGCTATGTTTATTGTTGTAATATTCACTAAATATACACTTTTGATGAATCGACTTGTGTACTCAAAAAGCATGTATTTTGGTAGTTATAATAGTGGTGAACCTACTTCGCGGTTTTTCGTTTATCGCGGCCATATCTGGTCTACATTAACCGCAATAACTGAGGGATTACTGTATTGCTTCTTGGCTGTTCACCTCATAATACATAACAGCATTTTCAGAATGCTGCACGATGGACTAAAATCATTATGATTCAGATGTATTGCAATAATTCAGGGATAAAAAAAGACCTGGATAATAACCCTTCAATAAATATTATTCCGTCGTATATATTCTTAATCTAAATTTGTTAACATTTTTCAATGTGCAAATTTCGTTAGAGCTGTCCCAAGTAGTTGACGTTGTCGACGACGCAAATGTGTCAATGAGCATAACACCGTATTTATTCGAGTATAACGCGCACCCATAATTTGTGACTAAAAATTGGTATACATTTTTTTCAGTTGTTCTCAGCTCACACCACGATTGCACCAGTATTGGTTTTTGGCAAATGCTGAACACATGTCGCCATGACAAAACATTTATCCACAACATATGGAACGGAAACCGGGTAAAACAAACTACTACCAATATGAACACAATCCTCAAATGGAATTTACAATTTTAAATCCTTAAAGTCTAATTCAGGGGTGTCAAACTCATTTGGCATCGTGGGCCACATACGGCAAGTGGGCCGGACCATTAAAATTATACCATGCTCTGCTATAAATAACCAAAATATCATGTCTTTCCTTTGTTTTGGTGTAAAGAAGCACAAGAACATTAGGAAAATATTGAAATTTTATGAACTATCCTTTTACAAAACATTTCATGAAACACCTCATATTTCCCTAGACAAATGTGCAATTGACTTTTATCATTCACAAATATGCATTGCAACTGATCCCACTGATTGTACAAAGGCACAAAACTTTAATTGGTACTGAAAATATAGTAATGCACTTTAAGATTAAATGAGACTTTTAAAGAAAGGAATTTTTAAACCACTTACACATACGCATATAAAATCTAAATGTAATCCCTGCGTGCACTTTACAAACTAAGGAGAGTGATTTTAAATGTGTAATGAAGAAAGTGTTCGCCTGTCCTGTAAATCTGTAAACTTCATACATGAAACATACATACACATACAATACATACTGAAAATTTATGGAGTTGCTGCTGTTTTCAGTCTGTCTCAGTGATGCGGCTTGTCTTTACTCTGATGGAAAGAGTGCGCCCCTTAGCGGATAATCCATGAATTGCAGCGAATTAAAAATATTAATTCCATGTCTTTTAGGCATTTTTTCCACTTTCAAATTATCCTGCGGGCCTGATCGAACCTCCTTGGGGGCCGGTTCCGGCCCGTGGGCCGTATGTTTGACACCCCTGGTCTAATTAATCATCATAATATTTAAAAATTTTCAAAGTCTGATTCATCATCAGCAGATTCACCAAACAATTGATTCCATTCTTCTTGAGCGAGGATAGCGCTCCCTGGGTGGACTCGTTTCCCTGGAGCAACTTTAAGAATTTTTTTTTACCCCTACTATACCCTATACATTTGGTTATTTGGAGAGGGCTGGCTTCTGTAAAAGAAGGTAGGTTATCGCCATCTGATGGACAAATAGAGATTTTATGTCTCCTATTATACATAATGACTGCGGAAGGGACTTTGCTTCAGTTTTTTTGGTACAAAATTTTGCGCGTTATAATCGAATAAATACGGTACTGTCGACGATTGATGATGTAAATACATTGCACCATTCATTCAGTTGAAAATGCATTTGCACAGCTAAAATGGTGAGGCTCGGGTTCCCCGCGTTTCAGCCCAAGATTAAAACAACGATATATTAGGATTCTTCCCTAGCATTCATCAACCCACGTCCAAAGCTTCCTGTGAGCTCCGGCCACCCTCTAACTACTGGAAGAAAGGAGCAATGTTACCAACCACCAATGTTCCCTCTAAGATGCGCGCGTGCGCAATTGCGCACTACTCTCGTCTTCTCTGCGCAGCAGCAATCATATGGCGCGCAGTAAAAAAAAAAAAAAATCTGAATTTTTTTTTTTTTTTTTTTTTACCCCTTTCCCCATGATGGCGCCGTTTAAGCGGCAGCCAGTGGCAGTAGCTCTGTCCACTCTTATGTTTTTCGTGTTTTACAGCATGTTTTACATGAAAAATTAGAGGGACCATTGACATGCACCTGCTTGTGGCAGGTGTGATACTGGTGTGCCCATAGCGAGCAATGATGATGTCGTGACCGGATGATTCGCCTAAAGACGTTTCGCCGACGGACGTTTGACAGACGGACAGGTCGCCGAATGAACGTTCGTTCAAAGAGCGTTTAATGATTAAATACAAATACTAGTCTTTGTTAGTTTAATGATTAAATACAAATACTAGTCTTTGTTAGTTTAATGATTAAATACAAATACTAGTATTTGTATTTAATCATTAAACGCTGTTTTCAGCTGGATTTGACCGAATTTGAGAGCATTTTGAGCCGTTTGGCGAATGGACGTATATGGACGTTTTTTTGCCTCCATCGCGACATCATCGCGACATTTTACCAAGGAATTCACTTCCCTGGGCTCGGTTCTAATGTCCAAAGAGCTCCAGTATTTGTATTTAATCATTAAATGCTGTTTTAGGATGGATTTGACCCGATTGCTGTCATTTTACGGCTCGGTTCTGCTACATCTGCCCGCCCAAGAGTGCTTATTCCCGGACTGCCATGCTCGCCCAAGAGTGCTTATTCCCGGGCTGCCATTGATGGTAGACTAACATTGATTTTTACTATAATTTGGACAACACCGGCGGCGGGCCGGATTAAAAATCCTAACGGGCTGTAGATGGCCCGCGGGCCGAGGTTGAAAAACTTTAACACACACGATCCGGGGGCGGGGCGAGCGCCCGAATCCCGTTTCGGCGAAACCTCCGTTCGGCCGAATGAACGTTCGGCGGAACGTCCATTCGGCGACCTGCCCGTCTGTCAAACGTCCGTCGGCGAAACGTCTTTAGGCGAATCATCCGAATACCGATGATGTCGCTCACATTGGTACTCAGTGCGCTCAGGGAGGTTGTCTTTCTGCTCAGACCAACGAAAAATTAGAAAATTACATTGCCAACCACCTCAAGCTAGAAGGCAACAGGCTGGTTTGTTTTGTAATAATGGCAAGATTTTTTTTTCTTAGTCAGAAAGAACAGTTATTGTTGCTTTAGCCTTTTAAAGTGCTAACTGAGCACATTCGTACATCTACTTACGAATAGCTCTAGGTACAAAATTTCCAGGTTACGAAACCTTTTGAGATGCAAATGAGTGCCTCAATATACGAAAACAAGATACAAGTTATAAAAACATCTATCCATTTCCTATGTCCGTTATTTTATTGAAATTGTCGCAGATGCATTGCTTCTTGCTTGAAAATTTCACTACACTCTACAGGCTGCCTCACAACAACAATTATCCATGTGTCTTTGACCACCGTTGGTCGTTGTGTGCTTAAACTAATGCTTGGAGGAAGCTGTGGCCCGAGTGCCTTTGACGGGCTCACAGTCGAGTCTCAACCTGAACCGCAGCATGCGGTGCGTGAAATTGTGTCGCGGGGGCAGGCGATGGGGCTGGTAGTCAGTAAGGAGGACATTGACAAGTTGGTCGAGAGGCACCAAAATAACCTCAACGGAGCAGGAGCTAATGCAACGCTAGGTAATACACAAGGAATTCGAGGAGAAGGCGGCTGACGAGAATGCAGCCACCATTCCAACAGCACAAATCAGGAAAAAAAATGAAATTTTACGAACATTCTGACTTTGTGGAAAAAACATCCTGGAAAAGTGTTCACAACTCGTGCGATCGCCCACATTGACGACGTTTGTCTTGTGCACTTTAGAAACATTATTAAAAGTCGTCAAAGGCAATTGTCTTTCGATTGATTTTTATCAAAACGTCTGTCAACAAGTACTGCGGGAGGCGAACCCAAACAGGTAAGGCGCAGTGGTGATAAATAAAAAGGGTGAAAAATTAGATGACAAAGAAATCATAAATTGTTAGTGAAAAGATTAAAAGTTCAATGCAATGTTTTGAAGTCTTTGTTTTATATGTATTAGATGTGTTTGTGTGGTCTCTTTCTACATTAGCTTCCTGACATTTGTGCATCTGCGCTTCAACATGAATCGTTTTTCATGTTTATTCGTTTTAATGGCTTAGGTTAATAATTTTCCTAAAAAATTTAGTTGGTAGTTTTGTGAGAAACGAAGGAACGAATTAGCGATCTTATGTACTGCTCTACTTACGAAATTTTCAACATCCGAAAAAAGTTCTGGAGCCAATTTATTTCGTAATTAGAGTGATAGGTTCACCAATAGGCATTCCCAAATGCACGCACAAATACAGTGGTACCTCGACATACAATCGTAATCCGTTCCGAGACTGAGATCGTATGACGAGATTCTTCTAACTCGAGCGGACGTTTCCTATTGAAATGAATAGAAAACAAATTAATTCGTTCCAACCCGCTGAAAAAACACCAAAAACAGGATATTGGATTGGAAAAAATGTTTTATTTCTTCTAATTCGCCATAATTGATGAAGTAATAAATAATGAGTGGTTTAATAGTAATAAAATGTGTTTAATAGAAGTAAAATTAGACGCATTTCGCCGGGGATATAGACAGCGACATCCACACGGAGGCGGGGGGAGGTGTTGGGGGGGAATTTATCCACGGCAACGACGCACTTGTGTAAAACATGTTTAATTTCTTCTAATTCGCCATGTATTGACAAAGTAATAAATAATGAGTGGTTTAATAGTAATAAAATGTGTTTAATAGAAGTAAAATTAGACGCATTTTGCGGAGGGGAAGGGAACGACACACACGGAGGCGGGGGAGGTGTTCGGGGGACTTTATCCACGGCAACGACGCACTCGTGTAAAACATGTTTTATTTCTTATAATTCGCCATGTATTGACAAAGTAATAAATAACGAGTGGTTTAATAGTAATAAAATGTGTTTAATAGAAGTAAAATTAGACGCATTTCGCGGAGGGGAAGGGAACGACACACACGGAGGCGGGGGGAGGTGTTGGGGGGACTTTATCCACGGCACTCGTAAACGAACAAACAAATTTAAATTAACTTGTATTAATATATACAGACACTCAACGTTCAATGTAACTTCACACAAAACTGAATTCTAATTTAGTTTTAATCTTTTTTTCCTTTGTAACGGGTTGGCCCCACCCCGACGTTCCGCCGGAGCCTTCAAAACGAACGCATCAAGAGTTGTTTGGAACTTGCCGCTTCCCCGTGTCTGATTACCGAGTGTATATTCCAGATCTTTTCTTTGCAAAACTCTGCCGATCCATTGTTGTTTACCTGGTATGTAAATGTAGACCAAAGTGGGGGGGAAAACGGGTATGGAAATGCAAAGTCCGCCCAGTGCTTGTAGAAAGATTTTATACACCAAAGAGATGCAAAAAAAGACAGTGCCATGGCCACCTGGCTTGGTCACATCACGAAATTTTGACCGCATCACGGGCGAATTATTCGATCAAAATTTCCGTCGTAAGACGAGAATATTGTATGACGAGCGGTCGTAGGACGAGGTACCACTGTAAAGGGAAAAGACAGTCTTCTGGATTTTTCTTGCTAGGAGAAATCAAACCGTTCAGATCTAGTCCCCGGTTTGTTCTGGCGTCACGCTTATTTTCCTTGTTTATTAACTTCAAGGACCCCAGTTACAATGGACGTCTCAACTCTCAAGGGAGGTGTGGGAAACAAAAGAGACATCAAATAGTCGAAACAAATGAAGGTCGTGTGCAGCCGAAGGATCTTCTCCACATTCCAGGAGTCCAAGTGGATTCGGCTTCCCTTTTGTTTAGTCTAATTAAGCATTTACTTTATTGCAAGCAGGCATTTTAGATGTAGTAAGCGAAGCACTTTCTTCATTGCAAGCAAATATATAATAATGTAAGACTAATAACCCTAACATAGAGGTACGACTGAAATCTCCACACTTTTGATGTAACTCGTAGCGTTAGCATACCATCTGTTAGCATGGTAAGCGCCATCACTTTTTGTTTCTACATTTATGGTGACACCGGGGTAATTTTACAAGGCTGCAAAATGCCACAAATTTCTCTAGTTTACTACTCCGGTCTTTACCAAAATACTAAATATGCATGTTGTGTCAAAACTACAAAAATAAAAAGATCAAGCAATATTTTACTGGCGGGTGGCGGGAGTGGCCGGCTTCGTCTTTGGCTGCACCCTGGAGGCGTCATCCCTGGGAACAGTGACCACAATTTTATCGCCTGCTTCCTCCAGAGCAGTCTTTGCGATCTGGCAACCCTGAGGTGCAGCGGGATGTTGGCTCATGAACTCCATACTTGAGCCTTGACAGTGCTTCGTGTGCATGAGTTTTAAAACATTACTGTTTATTTCTTTGGTGGACCGGAGCCATGTGGGTTCTGGACGGGTGGTTGGGGACCCCTGTTGTATGACACATTAAAACACATTTTCAACCGATTTGACTATTTTAAAAATGTATTGGTTTTGTTATATTGGCCCCCAAATAAATGGAACAATAATCAAAATAATGGAACAATTATGTGCATGTGTGTGTATATGTGGGTTTATACAATGGACAGCAGGTGAAAGTATGTTGTCGGTCTCTTCTAAGGGATTACAACAAGCAGTGGATGCCAAATTGATGCAATGTAGCTTCGCAAGCCAATTACCATATTTTCTCGCATTATAGCGGCCTCCGCGTATAAGCCGTACCCTTAAATTTGCCTTAAAATCATTGAATTTTACAATTTCTTGTATAAGATGCCCCCTGATTCACAATTTTCACTTCCATTTTCATGGTTTTAATAGGGAGTACAAATGTGTTACTTTGAAGGGAAAATCTTATGAAAAATCGCACGACGTATTTCTGAGATACTATATGAATCCAAAGGATTGTCTGCTGGATTGCACATTTCTAAAGGGTTTTGCCTGCACAAGACCTAGTGAATGACCTACAGAGAGCTGGGACCATAGTAACAAAGGCTACTATCAGTAACACAATGCGCCTCCAGGGACTCAAGTCCTGCACTGCCAGACGTGACCATCTGCGGTTCGCTAGAGAGCATTTGGATGATCAAGAAGAGGACTGGGAGAATGTGTTATGGTCAGATGAAACCAAAATAAAACTTTTTGGTAGAAACACAGGTTCTCGTGTTTGGAGGAGAAAGAAAACTGAATTGCATCCGAAGAACGCCATACCCACTGTGAAGCATGGGGGTGGAAACCTCATGCTTTAGGGCTGTTTTTCTGCAAAGGGACCAGGACGACTGATCTGAAAATAAATTCTTTCAAAATCAATGTGATTTTCAGGTTTTTTTTCTCCACATTCTGTCTCTCATGGTTGAGGTTTACCCATGTTGACAATTACACCTCTCAAATCTTTTCAAGTAGGATAACTTGCACAATTGGTGGTTGACTAAATATTTATTTCCCCCACTGTATATGAACAGAATGCAACATGTGCTATTAGGATAATTTGTAATTTATTTTATTTAGAAATTACTATAGCCTTCCCAGTGTTTGGCTTTAAAGTATTTCACTACCTTTTAGATAATATTCTTCCACAGCCAAAAATCCATAAAATGTAAGTTGACAGGTGTTCACCCTAAAGTTTGGTGTCTTCTTTATACTGTAGTCTGTATGATCTTTGCATTGGCAACTGAAACAAAAAAATAATTGGATCTAACAACAAAAAATGCCTGATTTACATATCAAATTGTCATTTTACTAAAATTGTTTTGACATAGCTTGTACATCTTCTAAACTTTTTGTTCTTTAACGGTGTACATCTTTTTAAATGGATGTTGGAAGGAGTGATATGGGCAATGAAAATTCTCCAATGCTGCTACCCGCTACAATACCAAGGAGCTCTAAAAGGAAATCTGCTCAACTCGTGTCGGATCGGATCAAAACACAATTGTGAGTGTCAAGATTAAGTGCTTAAAAGTTAAACTCCCACTGTCATAATTTTTTCCACACTATTTAATGATTCGAATCTTGTCAAAAGGTTTTAAAAAATCAATTATTTAGCTACCAATGACGTATCAATAGCGAAAGATATTGCAGGAAAATGTAGTGTGCCGTGAAAATAAACACGTCGGCTTTGTCGTACGATAACTCTGATTACGAAATTGGGCCACTTGTAACTAATCCGCTTTTGTCAGGTTTGCCATTTTGATATCTATATGAACTTCCAAAAATAAGAGAGAAAACACTGTTTTTTACTTGCAAGGAGAACAGTGGCTGTTAACCATTTATCACAATTCCCAAACAGTGGTCTAGCCTTCCGTTTCTTTTTTTGTCCAGTTTTATTTCATTCGGAGGCCTTGATTACGTAGGTGTCCCAACTCTAAAGAGAGGGATCAAAAAAAACATTGGGACTTCTAGGTTTGAATATGTTTACATGTGAGCGGAAACTAATGTGCATGTGTCAAAACACGTTCACAGTCTCCTCACCATGAATCAAAACATGTTCACAATCTCCATAACTATAAACTCTAAATAACTAGGTAAAAGTAATCTAAGACTTTGGCACATCTTTGTAAAGGATAAACAGTACAATACAGAAGTCGTATAAACTTTGTTCTGATTAAAATGGTTTAATTGCTTGGAAGAAAAAAGTAAAACGCTGGCTGCCACAACAAACTACACGGATGGAGTGGTGTCCAATAATAAGTCTCCCATTTCATACATCATTTCCGGTTACTGCCTCTGGCATCATGACCAACAACAGGAGATATTAATTTAATCTAAATATTAGATTTAAATTTAGATTAAATCTGCGTGTGGGACTTCTTTGTTGTGCTAAAGTACTTTGGGTTTTGGCTCATTTAAGTTCAATCTATCGAATTCAGTAAAGTAACTCCTAAGGTGACAGTGGAACTTTAAAGTTTATCCCACTTTGACTTTCGATTAGTTAGTTTTGTTGAATGACACAAAAAAAATCTTGTGTCGGCATTTATCGAGTTTTCTTTCTTAGAAATCTTCTGAATGACCCGCAAAACCTGAACTCCGATTCAGAAGACGAGGATGAGTTTTTTCCATCAAAAAAGGCTCTATCCTGTAGCAGCGGTTACGATGAATTGGTTTCCGAGGATGAAAGTATCCTTATACGGACATTAAGACAGGATATTACTCCATCTCGTGTTCCTCATTCAAAGAAAACCCCAGCCACAGTCATGATTCCTTGTAAAACACCTGGGAAAAAGGTAAAATTTATTCATTCTAGTGCTGAAAATTCACAGAGGTTTTAAAATCTCACTTCCACTATTTGTTATTGTGTTTACACAGGCACCAACCGTTACATCACATACTTCTAATCATGCCGTTCCCACTATCCCCAGCCGGTTGATGCCAGTCCGACACCCTACGGAGATATTGGAAGTCGCAAGAACAAGGTAAACAAAAATTCATAAACTAATTTCAGAAGATTTACACAATTTGAACTGCATAATACTACGACCACTATGCTTGATTGTAGGCATGGTGTTATTGGGGTTAAAGGCATCACATATTCTTCTCCAAACATATTGCTGGGCATTGTGGCCAAAGAGCACAATTTTGTTTCGTCTGACCACAGAACTTTCCTCCAGAAGGTCTTATCTTGTCCATGAGTTCACCAGCAAACTTTACTCTGGCCTTAAGTTGCCGCTTCTTAAACGGCAGCATCTCAGTCCATGGCGATCCAAAACATGCTTGACTGTGGACACTGTCACCTGTGTTTCAGCAGCTTCTAATTCTTGGGAGATCTTTTTGGTGCTCCTGGGTTGACTCTTCAGCCTCCTGACCAGTTTTCTCTGAGCAGCAGGTGGCAGCTTGCATTTTCTTCCTGATCGTGACACTGACAAAACAGTGCAATGCACTCTATATACTTATAATTGTTGGCACTCTTGGAATGTGCAGCTGCTTTGGAATGGCTCCAAGTGACTTTCCTGACTTGTTCGTGTCAATGATTCTATTTTTCACATCTATGCTGAGCTCCTTTGAGTTTCCCCATTGTAAACGTGTATATATATATATATATATATATATATATATATATATATATATATATATATATATATATATATATGTATATATATATATATGTATATATATATATATATATTCGTGTATATATATATATATATATATATATATATATATATATATATATATTCGTATATATATATATATATGTGTGTGTGTGTGTGTGTATATGTACATTCGTACATCTGCTTACGAAATTAATTGGTTCCAGAACTTTTTTTGTAATTTAAACATTTTGTAAGTACAGTGGTACCTCGACATACAATCTTAATCCGTTCCGGGACTGAGATCGTATGTCGAGCTTCTCGTAACTCGAGCGAACGTTTTCCATTGAAACGAACTGAAAACAAATTAATTCGTTCCAACCCTCTGAAAAAACACCAAAAACAGGATATTGGCTTGGAAAAAATGTTTTATTTCTTCTAATTCGCCATCTATTAACAAAGTAACACATAACTAGTGGTTTAATAGTAATAAAATGTGTTTAATAGAAGTAAAATTAGTCGCATTTCGCGGAGGGTAGAGACAGCAACATACACGGAGGCGGGGGGTGTTCGGGGGACTTTATCCACTGCAACTCACTCGTAACCGAACAAACAAATTTAAATTAACTTGTATTAATATATACAGACACACTCAAACATACATTTAATGTAACTTTTCACAAAACTGAATTCTAATTTTGTTTTAATCTTTTTTATCTTTGTAACGGGTTGACTCCACCCGGACGTTCAGCCGGAGTCTTCAAAACGAACGCATCTCCACACAGGTGGACGTGAGCTGGATTAGAACCCAGGACCCCAGAGGTGTGAGGCCGACGCGCTAAACACTCAGCGCCTGGCCACCTACAGTAAAGACACATGTTTATCGGTCATTAAAACACTGCAGATTTTAAATTCTCATCTCTTTTTCCCGAACCGCTTTATCCCCACTAGGGTCGCGGGGGGTGCTGGAGCCTATCCCAGCTGACTTCGGGCCAGAGGCGTGGGACACCCTGAAGTACGACAGATTTCCAAACCAGTCATGAAATGAACTAGTGTTTTTGAGGGTCACGATAACTCTCCTACAGATGTCAGAATAATTGTCTAGGTCTCTGCTCAACTCAGTGTGTTTTCGTGTCAGTTTTTTTCTGAGGTTGGCAAATAAATTTGCCAACTGTGCCTATTGTTTGATTTAAAAAAGATGGCAAAATGCAAAATCAAACTAAAAGGACAATCAAAAATATATTGATTCATTTATATCTATTTTTTAGGCTACACGTGTCAGCGGTGCCTGAGTCTCTACCATGCAGGGAGCAGGAGTTTCAAGACATTTATAGCTTTGTGGAGAGCAGAATCATGGACGGTACAGGAGGGTGAGATTTGTGTCCATTATAGCGGAACCTAACTGTACTCGCAACATCCGTTCCACAACCAAGTGTAAAAGTGTGTATGCGTCCTTCTTATGAATGTTATTCTCCATATGAAATAATTCAATTGTGTGATCCTTTTTCCAAAATGGTTGCGTGCTGAGTTCCCCTTTATTGTACAAGAATAGGTGTCTCCAAACTGAAAAAAATGTGTATGTGCGAAGTCTCCCAATCAGAGCATCTGGTTTGCACTAAACAGTCTGTCTTTTTGGCATAAACAGTCGTTGAGATCACATCATTTGCTGGAATAATAATTGGACATAGTAATAATAAGCGGACATAGGTTATTATTCCAGCAAATGATGTGATATGTGAATAGCTTCTCCTCGGTCCAAGATGGCCTCCAAGAATTTTGAAACCCCTTCTCCAGCCTCTCAGGAGATGTCAAATCGTCCAAAGTTCAGTGTCCTCGCAGAAAGTTCATAGCAAGCGACATGATACTTTATGCATATTTTTGCGCTATTAAGACATTCAAATATGGTAACAAATGTAGAATAACGATACATATGATAGTCAACTCAACACACAGACACACAAAGGGCACACGCAAAAGTCTAAAATGTACCACAAGGTAGATGGGTTTCTGACACCTTGGGGTCATAGGGAAATGCGAGTGTGCATATCATGCTTCAACACGGATAGATTTTTTGTTTGTTATTAATTTTAAGATCTTTCAGATTGTAATCGTTTTCTTTTAATTTTTCTCCCAATTTTGTTTCTCTCATCTCATCTCTCATCTCATCTTCTCCCGCTTTATCCAAAGTCGGGTCGCGGGGGCATCAGCTTCAGCAGGGAGGCCCAGACTTCCCTCTCACCAGCTACTTCATCCAGCTCTTCCGGGAGCATCCCTAGGCGTTCCTGGGCCAGCCGGGCGACACAGTCTCCCCAGCGTGTCCGAGTTTGGCCCCGTGGCCTCCTCCCGTTGGGATGTGCCTGGACACCTCCCGAGGGAGGCATCCAGGGGGCATCCTGATCAGATTCCTCTCGATCCGGAGGAGCAGCGGCTCTCCTCCGAGCCCTTCCCGGATGACCGAGCTTCTCACTCTTATGTCTAAGAGAGAGTTCGGAAATCCTGCAGAGGAACTCATTTGAGCCGCTTGTTTCCAGGATCTTGTTTTTTTCGGTCATGACCCACAGCTCATGACCATAGAGAGGGTAGGAACGTTGATCGACTGGTAAATAGAGAGCCTCACATTTTGGCTCAGCTCCTTCCACAACAGACCGGTGCAGATTCAGCCTCACTGCAGATGGTGCACCGATCCACCAGTCAATCTCCCGTTCTTTTCTTCCCTCACTCGTGAACAAGACCCCAAGCTACTTAAACTTTTCCACCTGGGGAAGGTCCTGATCCCTGACCCAGACAGGGCATACCATCTTTTTCCGACTGAGGACCATGGTCCCAGTTTTGGAGGTGCTGATTCTCATCCCAACCGCTTAACACTCGGTTGCGAATCGTTCCAGCGAGAGCTAAAGATCACGGCTTGATGAAGCCAACAGAACCACATCTTCTGCAAAAAGCAGGAATGCAATAATAAGGCCTCCAAAGCGGATCCCCTCAATGCCACGACTGTGCCTAGATATTCTGTCCATAAAAATGATGAACAGAATTGGTGACATAGGGCAGCCCTGGCGGAGTCCAACCCCCACTGGAAACAGATCCGACTTACTGCCGGCTACACGGACCAGACTCTCACACAATTGAATTGAATCCTTTTATTGTCATTGTACAAGTATAACGAGATTGAAAGCTTTCACCACATAGTGCACAGATAACAGACAGACAAATAAATAATCAATACTTAAGAAATGAATATATAAGTAGTCCAATTGAGGTCAGCAGACCGGAGTGGGCTTGTTCCGTCTGAAGTCCAAGATGAGATCCACGGTTCTGGGGACGCTCAGCGCCTAGTTGCACCACTCGCTGAGTCTATGGACGCAACAACAAACAAGCAGACACATAGTATATAGTAATGATAAATAAATAGTCACGAAATAGTAATAGATAAATAAGTGGTCAACATAAGAAGTATAAGTAGTAGTAATAAGTCTTGATTAGGCCCTAGGTGCAGAAATCGAGTAGAGTTTGGTGAAAGCTCTAGGGAAGAAACTGTCCTTGAGTCTGTTTGTCTTAGCAGTTATAGCTTTGTAGCGCCTTCCAGAGGGTATCAGATCGAAATGTTTGAAGCCGGGATGTGTATTGTCTTTTATAATGTTCTCTGCCCTTCTAAGGCACCGGGATTCGTAGATGCTGGACAGGGAGGGTAGGGGGCAGTTGATCACTCTCTACAGTCTTTTCCGGTCGGCTTCTGTGCAGCTTGGGTGTCACACTGTTGGAATAATGATTCAAACCTTTTAAATCATTATTAGTAATATTTAATTAAAAAAGGAAAAACATCTTTCAACAAACTCTGCGGCGAACTTGCAAGGAGATACAATGTGGCGTCGTCTTAGCCCCCAGTGCATTCTGAATTGCAGTAACTGAATCATTGTATTTAATCGCGACACTCGAAAAACATGGTTATGTAATCAGTACAATAACACCCTCGCTGGTTAGAAAAACAAGTGTGAGGAATGCTTTCAAGGTAAACAAAGCAAAGCCGTATTTTCGATTATCGCCATCTTCTGCTGGAGTCCCGTCAAAACAGTCCCGTTGTGTTCTGCCGAAAAGCGTGTGTGAAAACAATGTGTCCTCGAGCTGTGGGGCCTTGAGGAGACGATGTGGAGGAAAAGTGTCCATGGTTCATGACTTGATTTATAGCTTTACTACTTATTGAAAAATGCTTACAACACATATAGAATATTCCATAATAATTCTAACATTCCCTCCTTTTACTATATGTTTGTTATTCATTTTATGACAATTTCAAAATAACAGGGATATCACCGTTGGCTGTTTTAATTTTACCCGCTTAGGCTCTACTCGTTCGGCAGGTCTGAAAATCAGAAAATAAGATCATTTTCGTCCAATCCATCCTCGTAATTACCATGCTCCTGGAATTCACTGTTAGTGTCAGCACGTCACAGTAGGGGATATAATTCATGCAATTTGGAATTTGTAGGGGCAATCGCAGTGGTTATAAGTCGGCTTATCAAAGATCTTAAGCAGGGAATAATACAACACCCACACAATGTCAAAATCGTAGCAAAAAGGGCTACGGAAACTGCTCCAAACATATCCCGCCACCAGCGCTGCCAGACGGATTCACTGACTCCAGAATGCTTCTTCATATTGCGGTTGAGGGTCTGCAGGCCATCAATGGCGTCGGTGAGGGACCCCTCGGGTGACGTGTTGTTCGGTATGTAAGTGCAACACTCATCTCCGAACATTGCACACACGCCCCCTTTCTCCGCGAGCAGCATATCCACTGCTATGCGATTCTGGAACGTCATTAGGCTGGTGGCTGCTAGTTGTTCCTTTATCGCCACAAATCCCTGTTCAGTATAATTTCCAAGTTTTTGGACATTGTAATGCAGGTAATTTATCCAATCAACATTTTTGTTTGGAGTAATTAAAAGAAAAATATACTCCCAACCTGCTGCGATCTGATTAGCCAACTTATACTCATCCTCGTGGATGCCAATCGCATCAATGTATCACCCTCTCTCCATGCGACGCCGTCGCGAGGGGCCCGCCATCATACCGGATTTCTGTGCAGCCAATTGTATCTCCTCTACTGTAGATGGAAAAACAGACACTGGTAATAGCAGTGAGACCAAGGCCCAAAGTCCTGCTGTCATTTTGGCAGGAGTCGTATAATTTGTTTTGACCCCACCACCACCATAGGTCAGAACGTGGAATCAGGGGTGTAGTCTGTTTTAGGACGTGGGCACACCACGTCACATTTATCGCTCCCAGTGCCGGACCTTGCCCTGTGAGGACTAAGCAGGTAAAATGATTAAACGCGACATGTGTTGAAAAGTTAGGCTTGTCCTTTGCTGCCGTTGTAACTGGGTAGACATTATTCCATTTCATACATTTTGGGCTTACATCTTTTGTCAATATCAATTCTTTGAAAAACGATACAGTATGTACAGATATTACAGTCTGGCAAAATTCGATTCAATCCAAGATCAATATATGAGTACAGTTCAATGAGCCTTTATGCCACAATAATTGGTATAAATTATTGTAATAAATATTGGTATAATTCTAATTATAAATTATTTCCTCTTTTGTGTAACACTTCTAAACAGAACTTGTAGTATGAGACCTTTATATAACACTAAAAATTTTGCATTATCTCCTTTACACAATCAGGGGTAATTTGCGCGGGTACTACTCTTAAGAGAGGTCGGCCCCCCCATACATGTTATACAGGTTTGATACAGGTTTGATTTATAATAGCTGCATTTTCCATCAACAATAACCAATTATTTCTTACCGCCTCCCGTTTGGGAACTCCCCGTTGCAGAAATGAATTCTCTGGTCATCTCAGATTTTAATTTTACTATGGCGGATCCGGGTGTTTCCATCTCCGACGACCTTCTTACCCATGGACTTAGGAAAAACGTCAGACAAAGATTCACAAGTTAATTTGTCAGTCTGAATTATGATTTGTAATGCCCCACCGTATGGGTTAATTTTATCGAAGGCCTGATGTTTTTTTTTTTTCGCACACGTGTGTCATCCAAGCTTGCCAATCTAGACCAGTTTCTGCAACAAGGTTTCCCCAATCTGTTTTAGGACTGTTATGTACCACACCTATTCCATGTGTATCCTTTGAAATGGATACGTAGCTTTTGTAGCTTGACATAAGGGGGAATCGCCCGTGTTTTTGCCATATATCTGCATATATATAACCTCCCCCTTTTTTGAGGCATGAAATTTACCATGACTCAAAATGGCAGCCCTCCCAGATAAGTCTTTTGTTTTTGTTTAGTCCCCCAGGTTCCCAAAATTTCCCATTACAGAAATTAAAAATTTCATTTGGCGAAATTCTTTTCTTTTTTGTTTCTGTCCTACTCTGCCACCGCCGTCCTCGAAAGGCTTATCAGCGATTTCAGAAATATTCCACCTTGATATTAGAATATTGATATATCTTGGTGGCTAGCCAATTGAAACACAAAAGACAGACACTCATCCACGCTGGCACTCATAATCAAGGAATTTGCTTTGAGTGCTCCCCCAATCATCCACAATTTTGGTTTGTTGGAGTAAAACTGGAGTACCCAGAGAAAACCTACGAATTCTTGAGGACACCAGGAATACTCCACACTCCGGAAGGTCTGGATCCACTCCGCATTAGTAGATCCTCGAACCGCAAGATTGCTGCCTGAAGAAACTAGATAATTAATGTATTAGTTTCACATGCCACATATCTAAAAATAGAAATTTGTTCAATTGCCACCGCCCCTTATCCCAGTCAGTTAGCATGTGGACTGCCCTGCGAGTGGCTGTGATTAACCATCTATTCGCCAATAATGTAATAACGGAAAAGTTGTGACACATTGAAACACACACACACCCCCTTTTTGTATTTTAACCGTTTGTAAAAACTTTATCTCACCCCCTTTCAATGTTATCGAATTTTGCCCATTCTAGTCAACCCATCTACTCAAAGCATTTCTCCAAGGTTGATATTTTATAATTTGGAGATGTTATTTTTAAAACATAGACATTATTTCATCACTCGTTTCACACTATGAAAGGCCCCACCTGAATTTGTTGTAGATAATCCCCTTTATCTAAGCTTGTTATTGCCAATCGTTATCACCGTAACATTCAGGTGTATTAACCCCATAATTGCAATGCTTAATTTGTATGCCCCTAAAGCAATAGACAGTAATAACGTCCCAATAGTCATCAATATGACCTACAGCAAAGCATACGCCCCCTTCAGGTCAAACAAGGAAAGTCTTTTGTGCACCTAAAGACGCTCCATGTTTCTTCTAGGGAAACTATGCCTATCCTTAACCAATTATCTTATCTACCCCAGCCAGGTTCAATTTACCTAACAATTTGGACGAATGCCATGAAATTTCTCATTTCCGCATTGTTAATTTCATGTCTGATTTCTTTAACAACCAAATAACCCTTAATACCTAAGACATAAATTGCACCCCATATTATGTTTACTTAAGATAAGAGCCATTTCTTATAGCTCCCTGTTACCACAAGAAAAATCTACAATAATTAAACTAGAGAAATCCACCTTTTACTAGGCATTTCCTAATTACAATTTTCAATGCTTAATAAAGGACCCACAAATTGTAACCAATATGCCATAATATTGTAAAAAAATCCATTCATTTTTCTTTAACCCAGCCAATCACCTATATTAAAGTAAAAAGAAAATAATAATAACAGTATTATTCCTAATTCCAAAGCTTTTCCCAAATCAATCTTTGCCAAACAGAATTTCTATCACCTCGAAAGACATTTCTGATTAAATCCCAAAAATAAATGCGAAGATAATCGCGGAACTCTGCATCCCTTGCAGACCATGTTTTGTTCTTATTCTGAAATGTTTAAACGGAAGCCCAAAAATAAATGCGAAGATAATCGCGGAACACTGCATCCCTTGCAGACCATGTTTTGTTCTTATTCTGAAATGTTTAAACGGAAGCGCGCCCTTACCCGCTGACTGTGACCTTCACGCTCGCTGCAGAAGCAGCAGCCTTATCTTTTGTTTACAAATTCCAAAGTGCTCTCTTTTCTTTGTGTCCCCCTCCTGTGCCTCCTGTGAGCAATTATTTTTTAGAGAAGACTAAATTACAATATGCTGCAAGCACAACTATATCATAGCAAAACCCATTTCTGCCCTCAAGTTTGCTTCAGCACCCCCAAGGCCAATTATTGTAATATTCAGCCGCACCAAAACAGAGCGCTCCCCCCGCAATCAAAGCATTATTCGGCAAGTTTAGAGTCTGACCAAAACGCAGGTTTGGCAACCCCGCTAAACATTTAATTTGCTGTTTTGTATTTCTGTTAACCAAAATATTCCCGCTAGCAGACGGGAACGAAACCAGGATAAGCCACAATAAGCCATTTCATTCCAGTACATTGACAGTACATTTAGTTACTATTAACAAGTATGCCTAGCAGCATCACACAAAAATTTTAATTGCATCCCATTCACGAACAGTGTGATTTCAGGTTTAATTGTATCAAGTGCCAATATCTCCGCTAAATTTAGTTCCACTTCCCTCTGCTCAAATCCATTTCTCGTTTTGAGCAGGCCCCCCGACTAGTCATGCCGATTTGCCTTCACTTTTAGAGGCCCTGTTATTTGGGCAATCGTGGGATATATGACCTATTTTCCCACAGATCCAACAGGTTTTCTCTCTGTTACCTCGATTTCTGTTGAACTTCCCTGCGTATTTTTTTTCATTATCCCTGTTAAAAGGTTTACGTTCACACCCCTTATTTTGGTCAAAAATCCCGTCCTCGTTAGAGGGTGCCCCCCCCTTTCTTTTCCCTTTCTTTTTTAAAACCTCTTCAGCCTGGACCGCCTGATTTACGTATTGTTCAAGCGTGCCCGTAGGCCTGTCTATCATCCAAATTTGCTGCGTTTCCACCCCATTCAGGTGATAAAATCTAATGTCCTCTTTTCTGTGGAATAACACAGCCTCTGTGTTTCCAGTCCCACCGTTATCAACCGATTTAACGCATCCATCACTCCGTTCCCTTGCCATCATAAACCAATAATAGGTATCATTATACCCCTCCTGCTCCATTTTGCTAAGGTTTCCCCCATGCTTAGCACGTATTTTATCCTGCAGTATCAATATCTTATGCATATTAAGCTGGCCAGCAAATCCATATTTATTTATCCATAAGTTTAGGTGTTTAACCCTTGTAGCGCTTTGATTTTCAACAAATTTCCAATCTTTACACGGCAGACGCATCTTTGGATCGTCAATAGCCGTTTTACTGTTTCCACTACCCATTTTTGGAGCGGATTTGTGTGCCCCCGTAGTACCTGTTTTTTGTACACGGCAGACGTTTATAGACCACACCGTGTCTACCTGCTAGTGACTAGTATCCACAGGGTTTTTTAAAATCGCTATCCCCAGGATGCGAGCCTTACTTCTCAAAATAAGGCCTTCGCGTGTGATGCCCTTCACGCACTCGGAACCCGTCAACAATATGCAGCCATCACACGCGGACTCGGCAGAAATGTCGAAAGATGCTTACCAAGAGGATAGTCGTCAACCGATTAGAAAACAGGCGCTGCTGAGAAATAGTCCGGCCTGGAAAAGGGATTCTCGCCGTGCACGGTCACTCCAGATATTAAACCGCAGCGTCTGGATTCCCTATCGGTGTGTTGACCCCGGCTACTCGAAGGACCAAATGTTGGAATAATGATTCAAACCTTTTAAATCATTATTAGTAATATTTAATTAAAAAAGGAAAAACATCTTTCAACAAACTCTGCGGCGAACTTGCAAGGAGATACAATGTGGCGTCGTCTTAGCCCCCAGTGCATTCTGAATTGCAGTAACTGAATCATTGTATTTAATCGCGACACTCGAAAAACATGGTTATGTAATCAGTACAATAACACCCTCGCTGGTTAGAAAAACAAGTGTGAGGAATGCTTTCAAGGTAAACAAAGCAAAGCCGTATTTTCGATTATCGCCATCTTCTGCTGGAGTCCCGTCAAAACAGTCCCGTTGTGTTCTGCCGAAAAGCGTGTGTGAAAACAATGTGTCCTCGAGCTGTGGGGCCTTGAGGAGACGATGTGGAGGAAAAGTGTCCATGGTTCATGACTTGATTTATAGCTTTACTACTTATTGAAAAATGCTTACAACACATATAGAATATTCCATAATAATTCTAACACACACTGATACAGCGTAGGTCAGCATGCTCTCAATGGCAGACCGGTAGAAGGTCACCAGCAAGTTGGTGTTCCGTTGCTCCTTCCTGAGTACTCCCAGGAAATGTAGCCTCTGCTGCGCCTTCTTGATAAGTGCTGTGGTGTTTGCCGCACAAGTGACATCAGCAGAGATGTGAACTCCAAGAAATTTGAAAGTCTCTACTTCCTCCACACATTCGCCATTAATATACAGGGGCGACGGAGCAGCGGCACCGGACCCTGCGTAACAGGGGTACCGGCAATATCATACTCCCAGAGTATCACCCACAAAAGACTCCCCGGGGGACACGGTCGAACGCCTTCTCCAAGTCTATAAAGCACATGTAGACTGGTTGGGCGAAAAGCGAAAACTATACTGCTCCTCCTGAATCTGAGATTTGACCTCCCGGTGGACCCTCCTCTCCTGTACCACAGAATAGACCTTCCCTGGGAGGCTGTGGCGTGTGATTCCCTGATAATTGGAACAGACCCACGGGTCCCCCTTTTTGAAAAGGGGAACCACCACCCCGGTCTGCCAATCCAGAGGCACTGCCGTCCGATGTCCACGTGATGTTGCAGAGGCGTGTCAGCCCCGGAGTCCACCTGCTCTGCTTCCTCATGGGAAGGCATGTCGGTGGCATTGAGGCGGTCTTCAAAGTATTCGGCCCACCGATTCACAACATCCTGAGTCGAGGTCAGCAGTGCCCCATCCCCACTATACACTGTTTTGATGGTGCACTGCTTCCCCCTTCTGAGATGCTGGATTGTGTTTCGCACATGTTTCATACAAAATTGGACACTAAGACCAATTTTAAAGGGTTTTGGTTGGTAGTTGTGTGAGGACCATGGAACGAATTAGAGTTAAATATAAAGTACTGCTTTACTTACGACATTTTCAAGTTCCGATAAAAGTTCTGGAACCAATTAGTTTGTAAGTAGCGGTACGACTAATTGTACTCTTCTTTTTTTTCTATAAGCGCGAAAACATTCATTTCGGTGCCCTTTGTTAATAATCAGACGCGTCTGAGCTGCCCTCCTTCCATCTTCTGTGCTGATATACCCCGGGAGGTTGGCGGCTTGAACAAGGTGGATTGCAGGAGGTTGGCTACTCAAGAAGAAGAATTTGAAGCAAAAAAGTGTCAGCACCCCTGCACTAGAACTTCCATTATTTTACACACATTTCTATAAAAGCAAATTACCAACATATGTGAAAGTCTGCCGATGCCTTCGAGAGGTTGCTAGTAACTAGCCAGGGCTATTGTTCAGCTTTGAGTCCTCTTCTGGTAGTGTAGGGAGAGATGGTCTCGCCAGTGCGGTTTTTGGAGGTGAGTGTAACAAGTGCACGGCGGTTCATTGTATGTGTGTGCTTTTAAGAAAGGACACTAGCAGCTAAACATTTTGCCGTCAACGCTACCAAGCCAGGTGTCCGCAGCCAGCACAGTACTCGTTAGGGCAAAAGCCCAGCCTGCTATTGATAGCGTCCCCTATTAAAGGCATCCGGAGTGAGTAATTTTCACGTTATACACGGCATACAATGAACCTTCGTGCACCCCTAAACACATGTAGCAAGCAAGGATGGAAGTCAAAGGCAGTGTGCGTACCAAGGAGACATGCAAGCAATGCTCTATTGACATTTATTCACCAACCAAAACACATACCGTATTTTCACGACTATATGGCGCATCGTATTTTTAGCCGCAGTGTCAGTAACGAGTGCTATTTCTGTATTTTAAACACACAAAGGACGCACCGTTTTTTTAGACGCATATATATTATATATGGATGAACATCGAAACGCAATAGCGCTGGCTACCGGAAGCAGTCTATTTCCGGGTTCCGGTGCGCAGTGACTGCTGGGATATATAGTTCTTGCACGCTACACCCACACGCTAAAAACACGTTTTTAAAAAGGCAACGGAAGCAAAACTGAGTTCAGTTGTACTTTATTTAGACATTTTACAACTTACGCACGTCATCATCACCCACAAATCCATCAAAGTCCTCATTTTCTGTGTCCGAATTAAACAATTGCCCAAACGAGTCTTCCAAAAAGCCGGGTCCCCTGTCTTTGTTCTCAGAGTCACCGTCATTTCCATGTGGCTCCTTAGAAATGATGCCGGCTTTGGCAAAAGCTCAAACAACCGTGCAAGCAGACAGGTTCGCCCAGGCGGCCACAATCCATTCGCAAATCGTAGCGTAAGAAGCCCGGCGCTGCCTGCCACTTTTCGTGAAGCTGTGTTCGCCAGCGATCATCCACTGCTCCCACGCCGCTCGTAACTTTGATTTGAAAGCCCGGTGATGCCGATGTCCAGCGGTTGTAGTTCTTTGGTCAAGCCTCCGGGAATGACGGCAAGCTCCGAGTTCATTTTCATGACTTGGTTTTTCACCGTTGATGTGAGATGAGCACGCATGGAGTCACAAATCAAAAGTGACGGCGAGTCGTGAAAAAATCCATCCGGTCGCTTGACATACACCTCACGTAACCATTCTCTCATTTTCTCCTCGTCCATCCAGCCCTTTGGATTCGCCTTCACGATGACGCCGGCTGGAAACGTTTCTTTCGGCAGCGTCTTTCGCTTAAAGATCACCATTGGTGGTAGCTTCTGCCCATTAGCATGGCAAGCGAGAACGACAGTAAAAGTCGACTTCTCGTGCCCTGTTGTTCGTATTGCCACCGTGCTGGTCCCCTCCTTCTCGACAGTGTGGTTCATCGGGATGTCGAAAGTCAGCGGTACCTCGTTCATCTTCGTTATGTGGTTTGGCTGTATAAGTTTGTCGGCAATTATCTTGGTGCAGTAGGTGCGGAAACGGCTAGCTTGTCAATGTAGTCCGCCGGAAGTTGCTGCGCCACGGTTGTCCTCACTCTAATCGCCAGATGGTGCCGTTTCATAAAACGAAAGCACCACGAAGGTCCTCCTTGGAAATGTTCAATTTTCAATTCTTCCGCGAGCGCTTTTGCCCTCAGTCGAATGGTGACTGTGGAGACGTTTCTCCCAGCTGCTCTTAGACCAAGAATCCACCGCTCCAGTTGATCTTCCAAGCCGGGCCACCTTGCCTTGTTCCCACGGAAACTCAGTTTCCTCTTATTGACTCAGCGAAGCTCCTTCTCCTGCTTTCTCCATTTGCGAACCATAGATTTGTTTATGTTGAATTCCCTCGCCGCTGCTCTGTTCCCATGCTCCACTGCATAATCGATGGTTTGAAGCTTTAACTGTGCTTCGTAAGCCTGCCTCTTTGTAGAATTATTCATTCTTCATTTTGCAATTGAGCACATGCATAGTGCACATGCCCACAATAGTATATATAGGAACCTTGTAGGGGCGTGGTTTTAGCGTGTTCTCCCACACACCCCCTCCCAAGCCTTTCCCCACCAACGTCGCCTTCTCTCTATATAAGAAGCGTCTCGGCAGGTAGTGCTCAGTCAGGCTCCGGAGCTCACTGGGCGCTCGGAGCTCACACGGCGCTCTGCATTATAAGGCGCCCTGTCTATTTTGGAGAAAATTTTAGACTTATGTGCGCCTTATAGTCGTGAAAATAGGGTACCTGTCTTCATAACAAAAGAGGTTGTCCCTCAGACAAAACGTTCCCCCCGGGACACTATAACCCTAACTATAGTTCCGAATGTCAATAGTAACGGAAAAGGTGACTGAGCATTCAGCTCAGATGAATATAATGAGTTATGTTCCACAAAATCTACGAATGAGTGAAATCTCGAATGCGTAAGCGCACTAATACTCAATAAAAATCCACAAATGAGTGAAGTCGCAAATATTGCAAAAAGGCGGGTGTCCTATGTCCAGCGGAAGTAATGAACGGTGGTGATTTTTCCAAGGTCCATTCAATTTTACATCAATCTAACTGGTATGTGCTTCCAGTATTCACACAATCAGGCTAAACCATGACAATGTGGTTCATCAAATGAACCTGGTACTCATGACCTTGTAACTGGTTTGTTTTAGGTGTATGTATATCTCAGGGGTGCCAGGAACAGGAAAGACTGCCACTGTGCAGGAGGTCACCCGCTGTCTGGAGAATGCAGCAAACATTAATGAGATCCCATCGTTTCACTTAATTGAAATCAATGGTATGAAGATGACGGACCCTCATCAGGCCTATGTTCAAATCCTTGAGGTGAGGTTTTTAATTTGGGAACACTTTGGTAAACTGTTTTTGCCAAGGCGACACGCCTCTCTGCCCAGGCCATTCCACACACACCACAATGAATGCAAAAAAAAAAAACTGTAAAATTAGTGAAAGTGATTTTTTTAAATTGTAATAAAAATCAAGAACAAAGTGTTTGCATTATTCTTTTAATAATATAATAATAGTAATCGGACATAGGCCCTGTCGTCATCATCAACAACAAAAGCCTAATTGTCATCACACCCAGAAACTGCGTATGACGAAATTGGTAGTGCTTCTCCATGAGGTGCGTTTTCTCGGCAAAAGACCCAAATAAGTGATAATTTCGGACTCGTAATTTGGCAATCTGCCGTTATGGATACATCGCATCACCCCCGAGCGGATCACTTACCTCTCACTGTCTTTAGACCTCATATCTACATCGCCACGTGGTCGTTTTCTGTTCTGGATGGTTTTTGTAAGACAGATATACAAGACACACAAGACATATTGAGACTCAGGCTCGGTTCTCACACCAGCATGGCTTTATTGCGAGAGCGACACCTTCTCTATAGCTAACTCCAGTTTATATATCCTTTCGAGCAGACAAAAGTTGCCGTTAATTTAAATATCAGTGAGTGTGTTTAGGTTTAGAAGAAACTTTCCAAAGATGGGGATTTTCTCCAATGCCCAGCTGGTCCAGGCAATTGAACCGTCCCCCTCACTTGGGGGTCAAGAACAGTTTTATGATACCAGTCCCCTGCTAAGCTTTGAAATGTGTATTACAACTTGTAGAACACAGGAACAACTGTAACCTGAGTGACAATACAAATATTACACTTTGATCTGCATGCGTGAAGTCAAAACGGTTATAGGCTGGTGAGCTCAATCTTGAGGCCTCTCCCTCAAGGCACCATGAAGTGCTTTGGCCAGTATAAAAGAGTGGATAAATCACCATTCAAATAGATAATTATTTTTCAGGATTTTTTCTTTTAAAAAATAAGGTCTATATGTTTATAAGTAAATTGGAGTTTAATCAGTGTAAGTCAAGGGTGTCAAACTCGGGTTGGTTCGCGGGCCTCATTAACGTCAACTCAATTTCATGTGGGCCGGACCATTTTAGATGTAATATTTAGATAGTTTTTAAAAAACGGTTAAAAGAACTGGATCAAATCCCTAAATATTCAGTTTTTTTTATGGATTTAAACAATGTTTATTTGAGTTTTTTTCTTAGTAAGGTAAAACGTCTTTTAATCATTTGTTTTTAATTTCAAAAGGAAACCAAATCTTTTTAAATATGTTCCATATTAAAGTGGAACTACAGAAAATATTTTTATCATCATTTCTAGATTTTACAAAATGCTTTTTCAACTGAGAAAAAATGGTTTAACAATAACAATAAACCGTGGGTCACCAGGGATCTAAGGGCCCTCCTGAACAAGAAGAAGAGGGCTTTTAGGTCTGGGGAGAAAGAGAGTCTGAAAATGGTCCACAAGGAGCTGAAGAGAGAGATAAAGAAGGGAAAGACCATCTACAGGAGGAATCTAGAGAACCAACTCCAGAGAGGCAACACCAAAGAGGTCTGGAGGAGCTTGAGGACCATTTCGGGCCATGGGGGCAACAGTGAGAGAGACCCGGAGACAGGGAGTGGGCCAATGAACTGAATCATTTCTTTAACAGATTCAGTCCTGCCCCCACTCCCCTGACCCCCCAGACCAGAAGCAACTCTCCCCTCTCGTTCTCCTCCTCCTCTTCCTCCCCATCTTCCACCGGTCTCTCCATTACTGTCGATCAGGTGACAAAACAGCTAAAGAAGATCGAGGCAAGGAAGGCACCGGTCTAGACGGCCTCAGTTTCAGTCTACTGAGAGAGTGTGCGGATCAGCTTGGCAAAGTGATTCTGCATATTTTCAACCTCAGCCTCAGTTTGCAGAAGGTCCCCACCTTGTGGAAAAACTTCATGTGTGGTCCCAGTTCCAAAGACTGCGAACCCCGGTAGCATTAACCTCTCACCTGATCAAGACATTGGAGAATCATCCTCAATCACCTCAGCCCCCTGATGAATGCAGAGCTGGACCCTCTGCAGTTCGCCTATCGTCCAGGCATTGGTGTGGAAGATGCTACCAGCTACCTGATGCACAGGTCTCTTTCACACCTGGAGAACACGGGAAGCACGCTGAGAATGATGTTTTTTGACCTCTCCAGTGCGTTCAACACCATTCAGCCTGGAGTAAGGAACCACCTAGCCGCTTGGATCATCGACTTCCTCACTGACCGACCACAATATGTGAGACTCCAGGACTGTACGTCTGATGTGGTAGCTTGCAGCACGGGGGCCCCACAAGGCACAGTGCTCTCCCCACTCCTCTTCTCCCTCTACACATCAGACTTCAAACATAATACAGACAACTGCCACCTCCAGAAGTTCTCTGACGACATCGTTATTGTTGGACAAGTGACGGACGGGAACGACCTGGAGTACAGGGGAGTCATCACAGCCTTTGTTGACTGGTGTAGGCAAAACCACCTCTACATCAACACCAGAAAGACAAAGGAAATGGTCATCGATTTTTGGAGGAATCCTCAACAGACCACTCAGGTGAACATCCAGGGTACAGACATTGAAATCGTGGAGAATTTGAAGTACCTGGGTGTTCACCTCAACAACAAACTAGACTGGTCCACAAACATAGATGCCCTGTACAAAAGGGGCCAGAGCCGCCTCTACCTACTGAGAAGTCTATGGTCCTTTGGAGTGTGCAGGACACTGCTGAGGACTTTCTACGACGCTGTGGTGGCATCTACAGTGTTTTATGCAGTGGTCTGTTGGGGATGCGGTAGCACGGAGAGGGACAGAAACAGGCTGAATAAGCTGGTCAGAAGGGCCAGCTCTGTTCTGGGCTGTCCTTTGGACTCTGGAGGAAGTGGGAGAGCGGAGGATGCTGACCAGGATGATGTCCATCATGGACAGCACCTCCCACCCCCTGCACGAGTCTGTAGAGTCCCTCCGAAGCTCTTTTAGGAATAGACTGCGGCACCCTCATTGCTGGAAGGAGCGCTTCCGCAGATCCTTCCTCCCATTAGCTGTCAGGCTCTTTGACAAAAAATGGCTGAGTGTAAAGACCTACCATATGCATGCATGTACATCTGTGTATGTATTTATATATGTGCTTATATGTGTATGTGTATGTATATGTATAGGTGTATGTACAGATATATGTATATGTATACTTCAGCAACACGCTTATTTATTTATATATTTATTCATGTATTTATTTATTAACTTACTTATTACCTATCTATTTGTCTAAAATGCCTTTCCTATTTCTGCATCCTCACCCTCTTGCTACTGTGACAACGAAATTTCCCGAATACGGGATTAATAAAGTTATCCAATCCAATGATACATATCGATAATCCTCATTTGAATTTACCCTAAAACAGAAAGTCGGCACTCATGATTTACTTTCTTGGGCCGCACAAAATGATGCGGCGGGCCAGATTTGACCCCCGGGCCGCCACTTTGACACCTGTGGTGTAAGTCAATTTGAATCCTAACATGTTTTCATACAGAAACTAACTGGTCAAAAGGCTACAGCAGACCATGCGGCTTCCCTACTGGAAAAGCAATTCAGCAGCCCTGCTCCCAGAACCCAAACCATAGTGCTGTTGGTGGATGAAGTAAGAAATTTTTATTTTTTAAATCGTTTTCTACAGGGTGACATAAAAAATGGGAACTATTCATCAATCTGATGAAACCAAGAGTTAAAAAAATAGAAAGATTGAAAAAATTGATTTTGTTCATTGTCGATGAAAAATGTAAATCATGCCATTTAAAAAGGATGGAATTTTCATCTGTTTAAAATTACGTTCTTTAGATGGACAGCATCTTCCTGTAAAAACGCATTCGCCGCTGTTAAGATTTCTCATTGACCGCTTCAACAGCTCAATTGGGATACTGTGAATTTCATTGAGAATTCTCCATGGATACTAAAATGGTGTGGTGTTTACTTGCTCATGTCAGTCAATACACTCTTATAAATTTAGATTGACCGATTAGCGGTCGTTCCGATATTTGGACATTTTTACCTCCTGTCGTACCTCGACTTAGAAAATAAATTGGTTCCAGAACTTTTTTTGTAAATTGAAAATTTTGTATTAAGAGCAGTACTTTATATGTAAATTTTCTAATTCGTTCCACGGTCCTCAGAAAACTACCAACTAAATCCTTTAAAATTGATCAGTATTCCAATTTTGTAGGAAATAAGGGAAAATGATCATAAGCAACTAAAATGAATAATAAACTTGTGCACCTCTGCTTCAACAAAAATAGATTTTACAAGTGTCAAAAAGATAACATTAGGGAACAGAAGACATGAACAGACATCTAATAAACATACAATTAAGAATTAAAAACATTACATTGAACTTTTAATCTTTTTCATTAAAGTTTTATAATTTCTTTGGCATCTAATTTTTACCCCATTTTATTCATCGCCACTGCTTCTTACCTGCTTGAGAAAAATCAATCTAAAGACAGTTGCCTTTGACGACTTTTAATGTTTCTAAAATGCACAAGACAACGTTATCAAAGTGGGCCCTCGCATGACTCATGAACACTTTTTGCAGGATGTTTTATGCACGAAGTCGGTACGTTCATAAAATTTCCCCATTTTTTTCTGATTTGTGCTATTGGAAAGGTGGCTGTGTCCTCTTCAACCACCTTCTCGTTGAATTCCTCATGTATTTCCGGGTGTTACATTAAGTCCTGCTCCATTGAAAGTTCGTTTTGGTGCCCCTCGACCAACTCGTCAATTTCCTCCTTACTGACCACCAGCCCCTTCGCCTGCCCCTACGATACAATTTCACCCACCGCAGGGTGCGGTTCGGGTTGAGGCTCGACTGTGAGTCTTTAAAAGGCACTTGGCCACAGCTTCCTCCAAGCATAAGTTCAAGCACACCAACGAACGGCGGTCAAACAGACAGAGAATCTGGAAACATGGAGATTTGGTGTTTTGAGACAGCCTATGAGACCCAAGTAGAGTGTACAGTAATCCCTCGAATATCGCGGCTTCAACTTTTACGGCTTAACTACGGATTTTTTTCTAGGGGATTTTTTTTTTTTATTTCATTACATTTTTTTTGTAATTTCATAAAAATGTGAAAATCCACGCTGAAACTCGCAAGCGGAAGCCACTACCCTGCCCTCCGCTTGCTACTAGAACTCAGCACTGAAGGAATTTTTCCTCCAAAATTTTTAAAGTTCATAAAAATGTGAAAATCCACGCTGAAACTCGCAAGCAAAAGCCACCCCCCTGTCCTCCGCTTACTACTCGGACTCAGCACTGAAGCAAACTAAAAAAATTTTTTTTTAAAATAGGGGTGATCCTACTTCACGGTTTTTAATTTATTGCGGCCATGTCTGGTCTACATTAACCGCGATAATCGAGGGATTACTGTAGTGAAGTTGTCAAGCAAGAAAAAATGCATCCGCGACAATTTTAAGATAAACTCACGGATACAGGAAATGTATTGACATGTTCATAATTTTAATCTTGTTTCCGTATCTTGAGGCATTCATTTTTTTTTAATCTCAAAAGGTTTTGTAACTTGAAAATGTCGTACCTAGAGACATTCGTAAGTAGAGGTACAAAGGTATATCGTATCAGCCTTTTTTAATCCAACCAGCCGAATAAATCAATTTAAAACTGGGTTATTATGGCTCAGAAAATAATCGTTATCGGTCCTGAATAGCTCATAATCAGTCAATCTCTATTTAAATAAATTGATGTATTTTAATAACAGTCGTTCGTAACTAAATAGTTTTTTTCTTTTGTGGCTGACAAAAAATCAAATGGTTAAGCACAATAAATCAAAAGCAATCAAACCACAAATCAAACAATATTGTCATCCTTTACACCAGTGTTTCCAAACCGTTTTTGAGCTGTGGTACACTTAATCATTTAAAAAATCCTCAAGGCACACCACCAGCTGAAAATCTTCTAATTTAAAACTATGTCGCTTATATGAACAAAATAATGTCACCGCCGGCCGATGCCGATCAGCCATGGCCCGAGTAAAAGATAAAGTTCCCACAAAGACTTTTCAGACAATTGCGCTCATGCTCTGCTGGTAGCTACTACCCCATTTCGGGCCGAATTTGGCGTCTGCCTGGGGTGCAACATTTTCCGTTCGGGCTGGTGCATTGCTGTCTTGTTGGACCTGGTAACCACAAACCAGCGTGTCTGTCTACATCGCGCTGACCTCGGTTCTGGCATCAAGGAGACACAGCTTTGTTCTAGCTAATGGAAGACCATCTGTGTTTTGGGATAAATCAACTCTACCATGAATTTCAAAATAAAATACCGGGTACAGAAAGTGATTTACATTTTGGGGATCTTTGATTTCGTTATTTGGATTGGTTTTTCGTATCTTGGAACAAAAGGTTTCCCATCAATGTTTTTGTAACCAGAATTTTTCCTATGTAAAAATCTTTGTAAGTAGAGTTACCACTATAACAAGGTAACGAGAAACAAAATGGCAAGCAAAAAGGTCAAACTTGAATTGGCTACAGAGTTATTGTATTATTGTTGTCATTTGGGTCACACTTTCACATACAGTGGGGCAAATAAGTGTTTAGTCAACCACCAATTGTGCAAGTTCTCCTACTTGAAAAGATTAGAGAGGCCCATAATTGTCAACATGGGTACACCTCAACCATGAGAGACAGAAATTGGATAAAACAAACAAACAGAAAATCACATTGTTTGATTTTTAAAGAATTTATTTCCAAGTTAGAGTGGAGAATAAGTATTTGGTAACCGACAAACAAGCAAGATTTCTGGCTGTCAAAGAGGTCTAATTTCTAACGAGGTCTCCACTCGTTACCTGTATTAATAGTATCTGTTTTAACTCACTATCGGTATAAAAGACACCTGTCCACAACCTCAGTCTCTCACACTCCAAACTCCACTATGGCCAAGACCAAAGAGCTGTCGAAGGACACCAGAGACAAAATTGTAGACCTGCACCAAGGCCAGGAAGACTGAATCTGCAATAGGTAAAATGCTTGGTGTAAAGAAATCAACTGTGGGAGCAATTATTAGAAAATGGAAGACATACAAGACCACTGATAATCTCCCTCGATCTGGGGCTCCATGCAAGATCTCACCCCGTTGCGTCAAAATGATAGCATTTGGAGGATCCAGAAGAGGACTGGGAGAATGTGTTATGGTCAGATGAAACCTAAATAGAACTTTTTGGGAGAAACACAGGTTCTCGTGTTTGGGGGAGAAATAATACTGAATAGCATCCGAAGAACACCATACCCACTGTGAAGCATGGGGGTGGAAACATCATGCTTTGGGGCTGTTTTTTCTGCAAAGGGACCAGGACGACTGATCTGTGTAAAGGAAATAATGAATAGGGCCATGTATCGAGAGCTTTTGAGTGAAAATCTCCTTCAATCAGCAGGGACATTGAAGATCAGACATGGCTGGGTCTTTCAGCATGACAATGATCCCAAAAACACAGCCAGGGCAACAAAGGAGTGGCTTCGTAAGAAACATTTCAAGGTCCTGGAGTGGCCTAGTCAGTTTCCAGATCTCAACCCCATAGAAAATCTGTGGAAGGAGTTGAAAGTCCATGTTGCCCAACCACAGCCCCAAAACATCACTGCTCGAGAGGAGATCTGCCGAGGAGGCCGTTCTAGAAATACAACATTGCCGTAATTTATTTACTCCTTCTACTATTATATTCAATTTTTAAATTAATTTTCTTCTAATGATTCCTGTTATTTAGTCCCAAACCAGTTGCCAGGTGTGCTTGGTGTTTAATTGTGTCCAACCTAAGCAAATGTTAATGTTTTGTGCACAACTATAGATATAATCAAACACCCAGAATCCAGATAGTCACACCTCTACTTACGAATGTCTCTAGGTACAACATTTTCAGGTTACGAAACCTTTTGAGATGCAAATGAGTGCCTCAACATACGAAAAAAGATCCAAGTTACGAAACGCCAATACATTTCCTATATACGTCATTTTATTCTGAAATTTTCGTGGATGCACTGCTTCTTGGTTGACAACTTCCGTACACTCTCTTGGCCTCTCATTGGCTGTCTCACAACAGCCCTCCATGTTTCTTTGACCGGCGTTGTTTGCTTAAACTTATGCTTGGAAGAAGCTCTGGCCGAGTGCCTTCGACGGACTCAGTCGACAACAATTCTTCATGTTTCAAGATTTTCTCATGCAGAGCTGCCAACCACCGCAATTCACGCAAAATCGATATAAAATAAAAAAATAAGCGTGGGACAATTTAAATCAAACTGATATTATCATGGTTTTACAGTAATTGAAATATTGTTGTTTTGCAAACTATTGAAAAAGTACAGTATGATGATAATAAGTTTATCTTTGTGTTTGGGTTCTTCTACGTGCGTTTTACAGTCAATAATTCCAACATGTGTCACGCTGAAGTCACACTTGCATGTTGTGTAATGTGAAAATGTCGGTCCTTTTGGAGATGATTGCCACGCTGAAGTCACACAAAATGAATCATTTGTCAGAACTTGTAACAAAGATAATTCTCAATGCACTTCTTCCGGTTTACAGTGCAGTTAAATGAAGATTGCGGAAGGTGCATCAATGGTGTGAATTTCGAAGCTATTAAATTGGCAATTTGATATATGATTTTCAGAAATGGTTTCTTCCCCCCAAAAAATTTAAGTGGAAAATGTTTGTGGATTTCTGGAGTTTAGGGAGGTTGTCCGGGGTCTCGTAGTTTCCAGAGAAACTTATGAAATTCCGAAGTAGTTTGCAGCTGCTTATGGTTTTTTCCCCGCCATTCGTCGTTGTTGGCTTAAAGTTTTGCTTGGAGAAAGCTGTCAAAGCCGCAACCTGAACCGCAGCCTGCAGTGGGCAAAATTGTGTTGCGGGGCAGGCGATGGTGGTGATGCTCACTAAGGAGGACATTATCGAGTTGGTCAAGGGGCACCAAAACGAACTCTCAACAGAGCAGGAGTTAATGCAATGCTCGGGAATACACGAGGAATTCAATGAGAAGGTGGCTGAGGAGGTAGCAGCCACCATTCCGACAGCACAAATCAGGGAAAAAAATGGGGGAGAAATGTTACAAACTTTCCGACTTAGTGGGAAAAAAAAACATCCTGAAAGTGTTCCCGAGTCGGCCACTTTGACAATGTTTGTCTCCTGCATTTTAGAAACATTATTAAAAGTCATCAAAAGCAATTGTCTTAAGATCGATTTTTCTCAAAACGTCTGTCAACAAGCAATGCCCAAAAGGAACCTAAATCCAAACAGGTAACAAGCAGTGGCGATAAATAAAATGTGTGAAAAATTAGATGCCAAAGAAATCATAAAACGTTAATGAAAAAGATTAAAAGTTCAATGTACAGTCTTCCCTCGATTATCGTGCCTTCACTTATCGCGAATTAATTTCTTGCGATTTTTTTTCTGCTATTATTATTTTTTTTCTTTTCAAAGTTCATAAAAATATGAAAATCCACGCTGAAACTCGCAACCGGAAGCCACTCCCCTGTTTTCCACTTGGTAATAGTACTCAGCACTGAAAAAAAAGGGTCGTTATAATAGCGGTGACCCTACTAAGAGATTTTTCGATTATCGAGGCCATGTCTGGTCTACATTAACTGCGATAATTGAGGGATTACTGCAATCTTGTTTTGAATTCCGAACTTTTTTTATTAGATGTCTTCATGTGTGTGCGTGTGCTCTCTGCCTCTATTGCCTAACGTTAGCTTCCTGACATTTGTGCACATGCGCTTCAACACAAATAGAATTTACATGTTTATTCATTTGAATGGCTTATTAAATAATGTTACGATCATTTTTGTGTGTCTTCACACTTTTCCTACAAAATTGGGACACTGATTTATTTTTAAGGGTTTAGTTGGTAGTTTTGTGCGGACCGTGGAAAGAATTTGAATATTTACATATAAGGTACTGCTTTACTTGGGAAATTTTCAACTTACGAAAAAGTTTCTAGAACCAATTAATTTCGTAAGTAGATGTATGACTATTTTAATAAATGTATTTTTTATCTCTAGTTGGACCTCTTGTGGACCAGAAAGCAAAATGTGATGTATAATCTTTTTGACTGGCCAACACGACGTCATTCCCGCCTGGTGGTTATCGCAATTGCAAACACTATGGATCTGCCAGAGAGGATCATGATTAACAGAGTGGCCAGCAGACTGGTGAGTTATACTGCCCAAAATAGTATTGAGGCAGCAAAGTAACCAAGTATCCAATTAATATCCTGGTATTCTCTATGTGACTTTGAAATAATTTAATTTGATTCTGATTACTTTCGAGTGATTTTTAATGAGATTGTTAAGTGCTTTAGGGCCTTGAAAGTTGTACTTTTTTAATATTAATCATTCGTGTCAGGTGCAGTGACACTTTTGATGTTTGCGTTTACTGCTGTCCTATTGTAATTGCGAATATATACATACATTGTGCATACAATTTTTCAGCAATTCCTATAGATCTGATTCCAGCCGACAAAATTCTTAAATCGAGCCATGCAAATCCAACACACTTAATTTGAGTATGCTACCTTCTATTATTATGGATGCAGTATATGTGGTAACATAGGACAGCTCAGCCAGGGAGCAGCAGGACAGCACTCGGAAACTGTGCCCTTTTGCAATTGAGGCAGCGGAGGCAATGGGAAGATACCCACCGTCGCTGACTAGAGGTAAGAATGGGTCGAAAAAATACAGCCCGACCCAACCCTGCCTACGGGTATTAAAGCCCGACCCGGCCCGAGCCCGACCAATTTACTTAATTTGCAGGCCTGAGCGCAAATCCAACCTGAATTTCATTTTATTTGTGAGGACTCGGGGAGGGGGGGGGGAATTTCAGTTACACGCATAGCACAGCAAACGTCTAATCTCATCTCATTTTCTGGACCGCTTTATCCTCATTAGGGTTGCGGGGGGTGCTAGTGCCAATCCCAGCTGTCTCCGGGCCAGAGGCGGGGGACACCCTGAATCGGTAGCCAGCCGATCGCAGGGCACAAGGAGACGGACAACCATGCACACTCACACCCTTACCCATACTTAGGGGCAATTTAGAGTGTCCAATCAGCCTACCATGCATGTTTTAGGAATGTGGGAGGAAACCGGAGTACCCGGAGGAAACCCACGCAGGACTCGCGACATGCAGCACTCCCAAGCCTTTGATTCTCCTCGCTGTTATATCGGCATCGACAAATCATTCCAAATCATCACGTAACTCGTGCAACACTGCCTACCCGAACTACAATGTTGGCCATCCGTTAGCAATCTGTTAGCAATCCGTTAGCAAAGCTGTTAGATTGTGTCCGATCCATGGCTTCAGTCCATTTTCCAAGCGTTCACACCCACATTGTGTTGTCATTCACGCCAGGCATTTCCTCTGTATAGCTCGGATATGCTGTTTCTTTAAGTATTGAGTGTTTTTGAGGGTTAAAAGTGCTGCAAGCACACGGAAGTCAAATGCCTTGCCACTCCCCTGGGATCTTTTGAATGGATTTACCGTAATGCTTGGAATGCGCGGGGAGGCTATTTTTAGGGTGAACGTCCGCTGGGTTGATCGCAATAAGTAGCGTGCCGGCAAGAAATAAAACCAGTCACTCAAGCGGTCAGGGCCGCAAAAAATAAGTTTAGTGGACAGTCAAAACACACTGACCGTTTGGACGCATCGACCATTTTAGAGAAAATGTTAGACTTAAGTGCGCCCTATAGGTGTGAAAATACAGTATGTAGACGTATGCAGAAGCAGGAGTATGCCTTTAACAAAAAAGTAAGGAAAACTGACGGTCAATTTCAAAACAAAGGATCATGAATTTTACCTATTTAAGCAATGTTTGGGTGTTAATTTTGTTAAAACATTGTAAACCAAATTGAAATAATGACAAAAATAAAAACTCACAAAATAGCAGTGCTGTTGCGTAGTTCTTACAACTAACTTCAAGTGGAAATGACTAAGCGAAAGCAGTGTGTACTGAAGAAAGTATGGATTTTTCGAATCTGCAGAGTGAAATGCTTAAAACTGCCACAAGAGAGCAGCAAGTTAACATTTCTGGTAAGACATATTAAAAGATAATCTTTGCAAATGCTCAAAGCTCTAGTTGACACACTTTGAGAAGGTAAAGAAATTCAATCAATCTATTAGGATCCGACAGCCGTTTCTGGCCACCATAAAATAAATAAAATGAATAAAATTCAACTATACGGTGCACGGTTTAGACAAACATAGCGGGAGAATGTTAACATAAAACATCCATCCATCCATAAATCATGCTTTATTTATTCTATAATCCTTATAAAGCGTGATTTATGGATGGCTGTGTGGGTGGGTGTGTGTGCACCTGGAAACTCGCTGGCGGAAATTCTTCCGAAAATTACGTTTGTAAATGACCTGAAAAGGCGTCCTACCTTACGACCAATCAACAACACGCGGTGCGTTTAGGCACATATAAAAACAATAATGCATACATCAACTCTGCTTTCAGCTTTAACAAATAAAAGATTGAGTTTAATGGCTGCACAGCGTCGAGGTGCCAGTCTTTTTGCTCTCATATGAAAGCAAAGCGCCACATTGACTACATTCAGAGAAGCCAACGCAAGTTTCTGTCTCATATTCAATAATGAATGCATTTCCACACCTCACTCTTACCGGTGAGTGTTTGTCTTTTCAGTTCTTCTGTCTTTAGTTTATCCTTAACTTCTTGCTCCTATTGGGGATACCAGGCCAAAATACCATGTTTATTAGAGTATAAAGTGCGCACGTGTGTAACGTGCACCTATAATTTGTGACTAAAAATTGGTAGAAAATTTCTCACCTCATTGCTCCGGTACTGGTAACTGGCAACTGCTGAACACATGTCGCCATGACAAAACATTTATTCACAACATGTGGTACGGAAACCTGGTAAAACAAACTACCAGTATTAACACAATTCTCAAATGGAATTTACTATTTTAAATCCATTAAGTCTAATTCATCATCATAATATTTTATTTTTTTCTGATTGTCTGATTCATCATCAGATTCACCAAACAATTGATTCCATTCCTCTTGATTTCTTTTTTCTAAGTTTGAGCACTACTGGCCAATAGAATGGGCTCTCACGCCCCATCTGGCGGACAAAGACATGTTTTAGGTCACCGGCGGAGGGCAGTGTTTCACCGAAATTCGTGTGTAACGTGCACCCAAACTTTGCTTCAGTTTTTTAATTCAAAATTTTGCGCGTTATACTCGAATAAATACGGTAGATGCGTAGAGAGGGTCCAGTCCTTCAAATTCCTAATTCCTGGGGGTCCACGTCACGGACAAGCTCTCCTGGTCTACCACACCACGGCAGTGGTGAAGAAGGCCCAGAAGCGACTCCATTTCCTGAGAGTACTCAGAAGGAACAACTTGGACACTAAGCTTCTGGTAACCTTCTACAGAGCCATTGTAGAGAGCATCCTGGCATACTGCATTACAGTGTGGTACGCTGGAAGCACGGCAGCAGACAGAAAACCCATGCAGAGAGTGATCAACACCACCCAGAAGATCATCGGGTGCTCTCTGCACTCACTTCATGACATTACCAGCCCTCGCTACCTCAGCAGAGCCAGGAACATTGTCAGGGCCCCTTACCACCCTGATCACAATCTGTTCCACCTGCCGCTCTCTGGCAGGCGCTACAGGTCTCACAAAACACGGACAAATAGACTGAGGAACAGTTTTTTTCCCAGAGCCATCAGTGCTCTGAACTTACATTTGCACGACACACAACCCCTTCTGTGCAACAACTTTGGGGTGTGCAATATTTAGAATATTCAAGGTTTTTTTTCTATTATCTTGCCCGGACGTCTCATCTCATCTCATTTTCTTCCGCTTTATCCAAAGTTGGGTCGTGGGGGCAGAAGCTTCAGCAGGGAGGCCCAGACTTCCCTCTCACCAGCTACTTCATCTGGCTCTTCCGGGAGTATCCCAAGGCGTTCCCGGGCCAGCCCGGAGACATAGTCTCCCCAGCGTGTCCGACGTTGGCCCCGTGGCCTCCTTCCGGTGGGACGTGCCCGGAACACCTCCCGAGGGAGGCGTCCAGGGGGCATCCTGATCAGATGCCCAACCCAACTCATCTGGCTCCTCTCGATACGGAGGAGCAGCGGCTCTACTCAGAGCCCCTCCCTGATGACCGAGGTTCTCCCCTTATCTCTAAGGGAGAGTCTGGACATCCTGCGGAGTAAACTCAATTCAGCCACTTGTATCAGTGTATCAATCTTGTTCTTTCGGTCACGAGGGTGGGAACGTAGACCGACCGGTAAATAGAGAGGTTCACCTTTTAGCTCAGCTCCTTCTTCACCACGATAGACCGGTGCAGAGTCCGCATTACTGCAGACGCCGCTCCGATCCGCCTGTCGATCTCGCGCTCCATTCTTCCCTCACTCGTGAACAAGACCCCAAGATACTTAAACTCGTCCACCTGGGGAAGGAACTGGTCCCTGACCCGGAGAGTGCAGGCCCCCTTTTTCTGACTGAGGACCATGGTCTCAGATTGGTAGGTGCTGATTCCCATCCCGACCACTTCACACTCGGTTACAAATCGTTCCAGCGAGAGTTTGAGATCACGACCTTATGAAGGCAACAGAACCACATCAACTGCAAAAAGCAGGGATGCAATACTGAGGCCACCGAACCGGACCCCCCTCAACTGCGTCCAGATATTCTGTCCATAAAAGTGATGAACAGAATCGGTGACAAAGGGCAGTCCTGGCGGAGTCCAACCCCCACTGGAAACGGATCCAACTTATTCCCGGCTACGCGGACCAGACTCTGACACCGGTCATAAAGGGACCGGACCCCACGTTACAGGGGTTCCGTAACCCCATACTTCTGGAGTATCCTCCACAAGACTGCCCGGGGGACACGGTCGAACGCCTTCTCCAAGTCCATAAAGCACCCCCCAAATGACCCCCCCGAGAACCCTGCTGAGGGTGTAGAGCTGACAAAAACCACACAGTTCCTCCTGAATCCGAGATTCGACCACCCGGCGGACCCTCCTTTTCAGTACCCCAGAATAGACCTTCCCAGAGGCTGAGCAATGTAATTCCCCGGTAATTGGAACACACCCTCCGCTCCCCCTGTTTAAAAAGGGGAACCACCACCCCGGTCTGCCAATCCAGAGGCACTGTCCCTGATGTCCACGCGATGTTGCAGAGGCTTGTCAACCAAGACAGCCCCACAAGATCCAGAGCCTTTAGAAACTCCTGGTGGATCTTATCCACCCCAGGGCATTGCCAGTGAGGAGCTTTTTAATCACCTCAGTGACTTTAACCCTAGAGATAAGAGAGTCTGCCCCATAGTCCCCTGGCTCTGCTTCCTCATGGGAAGGCGTGTTGCTGGAATTGAGGAGGTCTTCAAAGTATTCGGCCCACTGATTCACAACATCCCGAGTCGAGGTCAGCAGCGTCCCATCCCCACTTAACACTGTTGACGGTGCACTGTTTCCCCCTTCTGAGATGTCTCATTGTGGACCTAAATTTCCTTGAAGCCACCCGGAAGTCGTTCTCCATGGCCTCACCATACTCCTCCCATGCCCGGGTTTTTGCCTCAGAGACGACCAGAGCCGCCATCCTGTACCCGTCAGCTGCCTTCGGAGTCCCATGGGCCAAAAGAGAGTCCTTTTTCAGCCTGATGACATCCCTAATCCCCTTAATTTTAATCATTGGTGGTAGTGTATTCGCAGGGTTAATCAGAATTCTCAAGCGAGTAACACAGTTTAAAAAATGCATTGGTCACAGAAAAAAAATGAAAAGACACATTCCTCTCTTGTACGTAATACTTCCGTGAAGGGAGGGGTGATTTTCAATACTCGATCATCTATTCAGGGAGAAAGTGATCGCTTATAGCCACGAGCCGCACGCACAGGGACAACACCACAGCACTTAATTCAGCATTCCTCAGCCAATCCGCAACAGAATATTGCCCAACAAATGCTTTGGCTCAATTCCAATATTACTGGGTGCCAACTAACCAGTGTCAAATTTGTGTTTACTGTTCCAGAGGTGACCACTCCAAAAACATTTTTATTCTACAGTTTTCACATTCTACAGCACTTACCCACGCGCGCACAGCAACTTGCGCACACACGGGAACTTACACTGAGTTGTAGTATACATTAATACACAATTATTTAGTCCATTCTAATAAGGACTTTATGACTCATTTCTCAAATACAAGCTGGCTTAAACACTTACAGGTGCGTCCAACTGAATCGTCCAACTGAATATCACATAAAAATATTCACTCGGAACCACGCTTTATTTTTAGGCGCAAACCGGGATTGATAGTGCATTTCCTCCTGACGCATTTTTAACTACAAATTCACCGACACGCTACACCTGAAGTAACGTTCAAACAGACGTTACAATTAAATTAGTCGATGGCTTCCATGTGTACTCCGCACCCTATAAGGTCGGAACCCACACCGGGACTCAATAGTCAATCTCAGAACTGTGTACTCGGTGCGCCAACCACAAGTCCATTGGGCCTGCCATCCCCATAAAGGGCTTCTTGGCAAAGGGGGGCTCCCCTTTGCTGTCTTATCAGCAAATTCATTCCCGAAGGAAATACCGTATTTACTCGCATATAAGCCGCTTTTCTCAGACAAAATGATGACTAAATCGAGTGAACAGCTTATGCGCATAAAAACACGACATGCACGAAACTGCAAGTTGACGGCGCCATGGCACGATGATGTCATGGCAAAATGGCGCCGTGACGTCATGATGCAAGCGACTGCCCTCGATACGGTCATCTATTTCAAAATAGAGAAAAGATAAACAGATAAATCGCTAAACAAAATTTATTTTGCCGTCTATGAATGAAATTCACGAAAATAAATGTACGTATCTCGCATAAAACGTGGAAAAACACATTCCTGTCTCTGCTCGCTCGGGGCACAGCCTAATTAAACTTGAAATATGCCGCATGAGAAAGCATATTCCACCCGCCCAGGACAGAACAGGGAATGTCTTCCGTGCACTGAAAACACTCAATTTCTCCCAAGGCCAAGGGAAATTTTACTTATTCTAAAATCAATTATTTTTTCCAAACAAGCCAGCTACTATTTACCTGATTGTTCGAATGGATCCCATTGCTGCATTGTTGTTCAATGTTTGATATGAAAATCCAAATACTTCTGAATAATTTACGATCTAATTTGCAAATCAGACCCCTAATGTTAACCTCCCCACGGAGGGCTGGCCAACTAAATCACTGGCTGAGTTCCTCCTGCAACTGACCCATCTCACCCCATCAAGGAGATGATGTTTACCTAAGATTTGAGCCATATTCTTTTCCACTTTAATATTTAACATAATTAAATAAGATTTGGTTTCCTTTTTAAATGAAAAACAAATGATATAAAGACGTTTTCCCTTACTAAGAAAAAAACTCAAATAATCATTGTTTTTGATCTATTAAAAAACGGAATATTTAGGGCTTTTGATTCAGTTCTTTTAATCCATTTTTTTTTAAATATCTAAATATTACATCTAAAATGATCCGGCCCACATGATATCGTTGATGTTAATGTGGCCTGCAAACCAATCTGAGTTTGACACCCTTGAAATCGGTTAAAAATCCAATTATACTCGCTCCTTCTAAGAGCCTTTTGAAATTAACAAATAGGTCAAAACTGGCTATCTTGTTCTGTTCCCAATTTTGAAGCCAAATTAACCAGTCATTCACCAATCAAAATTTTGTAAATGATTGCTGTAACTTGAAAGATATTCACGTGTAAAATCTGAAAAAATACGGAAGTAACCACGGTACCCTGGAATTCCTGCAGACCATGTTTTGATCTTATTGTAAAATGTTCCACGGAAGCGCGCTCTTAGCCGTAACTGAGCTTTAGACTTCTCACGCACAGCTTATCTGTTATAAATTCCTTGATGTTTACAAATGCCTCCCCAGCGAGGTATCATGTTTGAAATGTCACCTTTTAGCTATGAGTATTGCATTTTAGAGAAGACTACCATAAACCCCCCCCCCCACCCCCAAATGCTGCAAGCACAACTTTATTCCATAGCAAAAACATTATTCTGCATGCACAATGTTGCTTCAGCAATGTCTAGAGCCAATTGACAATGTTTTCACAGAAGGGATTCACCACTGTTTTTCTTTGAGAATTGCTTAAAGATTTCTTTCTACTTCCTGGTACCCACATACAGTGGTACCTCGTCATACGACCGCTCGTCATACAAAATGCTTGTCTTACGGGGGAAATTTCGATCGAATAATTCGCCCGTGATGCAGTCAAAATTTCGTGATGCGACCAAGCCAGGTGGCCATGGCATTTTTTTTTGCATATCTTTCGTGTATAACAATATCTACGAGCACGGAACTAATTAATTCAGACGAGTTTCTCATACGACCAGGAAACGCACAACGCGCGGGCAAAAAGAGGGCTTTCTGGGTAATGAAGTATACTCGTGCACACAACGCCGACAGGCAATGGCAACCTTTCTCAGAATAAAACTTCATTACCCACAATGAATACGTGGGTTAGCTCAACTATTGTATTCCCTGTTATTCTTTCTCAGGAAAGATGCTCCCGCGATCGTTCTTTAAAGACTATTTCTCGTTGGCAAGTGGTCGTGCGTTATCCTATTGTGATGACATTTGTATGCGACATTATCGAAATATTTTGAAGGGTAGACAAAAACAAACAACTCTTGATGCGTTCGTTTTGAAGACTTCGGCGGAGCGGCCAGGTGGTGTCAACCCGTAGAACTACGTAAGGTAAAAAAGATTACAACAAATTTAGAATTAAGTTTTGTTTGAAGTTACATTAAACGTTGTGTCTGTATATAGTTATCCAAGTTAATTTAAATTTGCTTGTTCGTTTCCGAGTGCATTTTTGCCGTGGATAAAGCCCCCCCGAGCAGCCCCCGCCCCCCCGCCTCCGTGTATGCCGCTGTCTATACCCTCCGCGAAATGTGTCTAATTTTACTCCTATTAAACACATTATTACTATCAAACCACTCGTTATTTATTACTTTGTCAATATATGGCGAATTATAAGAAATAAAACATTTTTTTCAATCCAATATCCTGTTTTTGGTGTTTTTTTCAGAGAGTTGGAACGAATTAATTTGTTTCCCATTCATTTCAATGGGAAACCTCCGCTCGAGTTACGAGAATCTTGTCATACGAGCTCAGTCCCGGAACGGATTAAGCTTGTATCTCGAGGTACCACTGTATTTCACTTCCACAGACAATCTCTACCAAATTCCTGCTCACGCCTTCAAATCAGATGATCACCCCACTAAATTATAGCTGAATTTAAAGTCCGGCTTTAAGGAACAACTCGTGACAAAACACATGACAAGAGTGCACAAGTATAGAGAGCCTTTGACCGCTTCATTTACAGGCGCCACCTATTGTTTGTTGCACTATGGTTTGAATATCATTATTTAATGTAACAAAGCAATGGAAGCAGGCATATCTAAGTGAGTTTATTTGTTATCCTGTTGAGAACATTTTTTTTGCCATCAGTGTTGATTACTGTTTTCAGTGACTCATTCTTTTTCTCTGAATCCTTCTCTTTTGATATGTCATCAGTTTCAACTATGCTGAGTAAACCGCAACAAATTTGTTCGTATTGCACAATTTTAAAATTTACCTGAGTCTTTATCATTGATTTTTTTTTTAATACCTTTTGACAGGATTCAAATATTTAATGTGGAAAAAAATGGCAACAGTTCGCTTTTAAAACTATAAACTTTGAATTAGGACTGTATGGCAAGATACATGCTTCCTGACAACTATATGGAGAGGGAATTTTTTTTCTTAGCCACAATCATTCAGTGTTAATTTATCTCTAACAAACAATGTGGGGCTGGGGCTACTTCTTTCTAGATTATTTGTTTGGATTCTATGGCTTGGCGTAAAGAATTAGTACCATATGGGATTCACAAACGAGAAGAAAACATGGTGGCTGTCACAATGGGGCTCTCATCAGTAATTGTAAAGCAAAAAGAAAACAAGCTTTAAGCCAGAGAATTCTATAGGTGAGGTCACTAGGGTTTTTTCCAGTTCTTGTTCATGTTCCCGCCAGTAGTCTACCCTGTGGGAATGTGACAGGCTAGTGCAGGGGTCGGTAACCTAAAAAAGAGCTATATTAAGCCCCCCCCCAAAAAAAAAGGTCGGCAGATGTAAAAAAAAAACACAAAAGCCTGAAACCATGTTAAAACAAAAAATATAGTTCTCTCCTCCATTTTCCGTTTTCAAACATTTTTGAATAAGCTCCAGGGAGCCACTAGGGCAGCACTAAAGAGCAGCATGTGGCTAGGGAGCCGTCTCTTGGTGACCCTATGGCAGGGGTCTCAAACTCGCGGCCCGCGGGCCAACTGCGGCCCTCGGGACGATAATTTGCGGCCCCCGTCTTAATATGAAAGATTAATGTTCGTGCGGCCCGCAAGATTGATATGAATGACACTTGTTGTGTTCGGAGCTGAATGAACCAATCACGGTGAGGTATACGGCTCTGGAGGGCGGGACATCGGCCGGGCTGTCCAGTGCCTCGCTCACTCACTCATTCATTCCTCCAATCAGCTGGGCGGAGGAGAAGCCGTGAAGCCGATCACTCCGCTCGGCGCGCACACTCCTCCGCTGCTCTCAGCACAGAACTGAATGAGGCGCTATGATTCGTGATCTAGCCTGTGTCAGTGTCTGTAGCCATCTCCGCGAGTGAAACTGAAATTTAACAGTAAGTGCGTTAACATGACACTTGAGAAATTCGGAGAACTGCCGTAATCCAATACGATCGGAGAGCGAAAGTGCGGATGCGCCACAGACCCGCGTGACTGAAAGTTAAGTTCAACCCGAGACTCATTCCAAGTGGAAACGCATATTACAGAGCCCCAGAGATGTCTCTTTCAAAGCCTGCCGTGAAGAGAAAGGTCGGTGATGAGCACAGACAGTTTCAAGAAAAGTGGGGAGTGCAAAATTTCTTTGTTGAACACAGGGGCAGCCCGACGTGTCTCATTTGCACTGAAAAAGTTGCGGTGCACAAGGAATACAATTTGAAACGTCATTATACTACGAGACATGCTGAGGAGTATGAAAAATACCAGGGAGATGAGAGAGACAACCAGGTTGCCAGTCTTACAACACGTCTTCTGAGGCCACAGGATTTCTTCAAGAAGGCTACCAAAGACAGTAATGCAGCAGTCGAAGCTAGCTACGCCATTTGTGAGTTGATTGCTAAAGCAGGAAAGCCATTCACAGAAGGTGAATTTATCAAAAAAGTGCATATTACAGCCTGCACATATTGTCTGTCCAGAAAAGAATAGTCAGTTCAACCACATCAGCCTTTCTGCCAACACCGTGGCAGAGCGCATTTCTCACCTGTCAAGTGACATTTATGATCAAATGTGTGAGAAAGCACAATGTTTCAGTGTATATTCAGTGGCTCTTGATGAGACCACAGACATCACAGACACTGCCCAGCTCGCAATATATGTCCGTGGTGTTGATGACAATTTTGAAGTAATGGAGGAGTTGCTCACAGTAATTCCAATGCATGGCCAGACCACCGCTAAGGAAATATTTCATCAGCTGTGTGATGCCATTGAGAATGCCGGTTTGCCATGGAAGAGCTTTGTTGGAATAACAACCGATGGAGCCCCATCAATGACAGGGAGGAAGAATGGACTGGTAGCACTTGTTAAAAAAAAACTGGAAGAGGAGGGTGTGGAGGAGGCCATAGCTCTGCACTGCATTATCCATCAGCAGGCCCTTTGCACCAGATGCCTGAAGTTTGACAATGTGATGTCTGTCGTTGTGAAATGCATCAACCAAATCAGATCCAGGGGCTTAAAGCACGGAAGGTTCCGTGCTTTTTTAGAGGAAATTGAGTCAGAATATGGGGATGTGCTCTACTTCACTGAGGTACGTTGGCTCAGCAGGGGAAACGTGTTGAAGAGATTTTTTGAGTTGAGAACAGAAGTAAAAGACTTCATGGAGATAGACGGGGTTGCTGTTCCTGTGCTAAGTGATCCCAAATGGCTCATGGACTTAGCTTTTCTTGTTGATATCACACATGAGCTTAATGTACTGAACAAGAAGCTACAAGGCCAGGGGCAACTTGTCAGTGCTGCCTATGACAACGTGAGAGCATTCTGCACTAAACTTGTGTTATGGAAAGCCCAGCTCTCTCAGACAAACCTTTCCCATTTCCCAGCATTCAAGGCTCTCGTGGATGCAGGCACACCATTCAGTGGTGAGAAGTATGTTGAGGCCATTTCGAAGCTACAGGAGGAATTTGATCACAGATTTGCAGACTTCAAGACACACAAAGCCACATTTCAAATTTTTGCGGACCCCTTCTCCTTTGATGTGCAAGATGCCCCTCCTGAGCTTCAAATGGAGCTCATTGACCTGCAGTGCAACTCTGCACTCAAAGCCAAGTTCAGGGAGGTGAGTGGAGAAGCAGACAAGCTTGGGCAATTTTTGAGAGAGTTGACCCCCAGCTTCCCTGAACTTTCCCAAATGTTCAAGCGGACCATGTGCCTTTTTGGGAACATACTTGTGTGTCTTCTCCACCTTGAACTTCAATAAGTCCAAGTACAGGTCCAGACTTACTGATGAGCATCTTCAAGCTCTACTGAGGGTCTCCAGTGCTTCCTCCCTCAAGCCAAATGTGACTCAGCTAGGTGAGAAGCGCTGCCAGGTCTCTAGCAGCAAGAAGTAGGCAAGAGAAGCTGTGTTCAGAATATTTCATGTTCAATGTTCCATTCAAGTTCAGAAAGTTAAAGGTTAAAGAGCTGTTAACAGACATTTGAAACGGAATAAAAATAATTCATTTTCTCTACTTAGCCAGTCAGTGTATATCTACTGTATGTATGCTCATTATTATTATTTTATTTTTGTATTACTGATTGATTTATTTTTTATCGATCTTTGAGTTAATTTATTAACTCAAACTCATTATTTTTGGTTAAAAAATAAAGATATTTGATAACGTTGGAATGTTTTATCAGCGCTTTTCTTGTGGAAATCCTGATGCGGCCCAGTCCCACCCAGACTCGGCTTCTAGCGGCCCCCAGGTAAATTGAGTTTGAGACCCCTGCCCTATGGCTAATGCATTAGTGTAAAGTCATGGTGGGCAGAGACAATTTCCTTCCCTGAATGAACCCACAGATTTGAAAAGCTGTAGTTTTCCAGTAAGCATTTGTCCAAAATCTTTGTATTGATATGCCCAGGAGTTGTAAATCAGAGTGGCTCTAAACCAACACGTGATTTCAGATCATACGCGTTGAAATTGGACGTGCTTTTTTATTGTTTGCAGGGTTTAACTCGGATGTCATTCCAGCCTTACGGATTCAAGGAGTTGCAACAGATCATCATGTCCCGCTTAAATAAAGTTAAGGCTTTTGAGGAAGATGCTTTGCAGCTGGTGTCCAGAAAGGTGATGACCAATACTAAATATACATTATCAACAGAATACAGTACAGTCATACTACTTACGAATGCTACTAGGTATGAAATTTTCAGGTTACAATTTTTTTATATACAAATGAGTGACTTGAGATACGAAAAAGACCCTAGTTACGAAATCCCCCCAGAAGTAAATGCTTTCCTTATACGTTGTTATTTTGAAAATATTTTCGCAGATGCATTGATTCTCACTTTAGAGTCCTACCCTCTACTGGGCTCTCATTTCATCGCTCTCATTCTATCGCATATAGTGACAATAAAATAATTTGATTCAATTCAATTGGCTGTCTCAGAACAACCACTACCCACGTTTCAAGATTCTCTCTTACATACCTGTCGTTAGTCAGTGCGAATCGTGGAGCTTGTTCGCTAATACGAGAGGAGTACTACTTCCCGGGCAAGTTGGCAAGTGGTCGTGCGTTATCCTATTGTGAGGACATTTGTGTTCATCATTTTCGGAATATTTTGAAGGGAAGACAAAAGAAAAGAACCCTCGATAGGTTGCATCTGAAAGTCAGGGTTGAGGTGGGGCAAGTAGAGCCAACCCAGGAGAAGAAAGGTATAAAAATTTAAAACAAAATTAGAATTAAGTTTAGTGTAAGGTTAAATTACATTTATTTTTGAGTGTGTCTGCATCGTAATCCAAGTTCATTGAAATTTGTTTATGTTATGTTACGAACGCGTTGCCGTGCAAAAATTGTCCGGTCCACGATGAACATTCACAAGGTCGAACACAAGTAAGCACGCCAAGACAGATGAGTGAGACTTTGACGCTTCTGCAGAAGGAGAGCACGGAGGGAGAACAGACAGAGTTACTCTGAGTAAGACTACGGTCAATCTTCGACTGCTTCCGTTCTCCAATCTCTGACTCTGCTTTGTGCATCAACAGTTTAATTAGGGCAAGATTGCGTGACATACAAAGTCTCTATGACAAAGATGCAGGGCTGTGATACGGATGAAGGCTGTGACATGTATTGAAGGCTGTGACACAGATTGAAGGCTATGACACGGATTAAAACATTCTTTTTTACTTAAGATTAATTCACATTTCCCCCCTGTAGAAACCAAAATATTTTGTATTAATCACATCAATTTGTATCCCTCCTCTCCGGGTTTAGAATACAAACATCATCATCAGTTACTCTTCACAGGGTATGGAAAACAACAAAGTCACTTGTCAGTGCACCATCTTAATGAGCCAAGTCAAGACAAGCACATTTACACAGAGGAGTCTGCATCCTGTGATTCGTCACACTTCAAAGGAGTGCGAGAATATCCAGCATGGTTTGCCATGCAGTGGTACTGTATGTCACTGTAAGCTACTAGCGTGTGCTGGATTCAAGGTATTGCATCGCTTTACGGTGAGATGGGGTTGTGATAACAATGTGGCTGTTATGGCCAGGTGTCTTGCTGGTGACTGGAATAACATTTTTGTTTGTGTTATCAGTAGATCCACTTCATGGGAGACTTGGAGTGTGAGTGTTGCTTCACTTCCAGGAATGTTCACTTTCCTTCTTCAGTCCATGTTACTGGGTCCCTCATTGTCATCTCAGTAGCGTCGATGATGTCTAGCAGTGGTTGAGTTAGTTCTGCATAGTTTGGAATCCAACTCCTGCAGTGGTTGGTTAGGCCTAAGAAGGCCATCATTTGTTTTTTCGTCTGTGGTTTCGGACATTGCTGGATGGCTTCTCGTCTTCCATCCGTTAGTTACCTTCCTTTCTGTGAGACTCGATGTCCCAGGAAGGTGACTGACTCTTGAGAGTACTGCAGTTTCTTCAGCGACGCCTTGTTTCCAGTTTGCTCCAGATGTTTGAATAATCTGATCACTTCTTTGTTTTCCTCTTCTGTGGGACTGGCTATCAGTATATCGTCTACATATACTAGGATCTGTGTGGTGTCTTTATGTTCATGCTGACTTATACATGCTGCGACTTCTTTTGCTGTGGTAATTTTTCCTAGTCTGCTTTTGATTTGGACCACAATGAACTTGGTACTGTAGGGAAGTCTTCAGCTTGTAGCAGTATGTAGTCTTGTCATGCAGTCAAATGCGTGTTCTGACTTGCCCGAGTCCTCCACTTCAGCAGCTTATGTCTTGTGACTGTTCCATATGGGGTGTTCGGCAGTACACTGACTGTAGGAGTCTGATGTGACCACGACTCCTCGCTTCTGGTCTCCAAGAATCGTACCATGCGTCCTAGGTCCTTCCAGGGCCTGTGGGGTTTTCTCTTTATGGACACGTGGGGTGTTATCCCAAACTGTAGCAGTTTTTCCACCTGAGGTGTCAAATCCACTGAAGTGGCCGCATCTCCCTCTGCCGTGGTGTACAGGTACTCCAATGGAACTAGTTGGGTTCCTAGTCGCTCGAACTGTTTAACAAATTCTGTTCTGGCTTTCCCAAACTTCATGGTGATGTGTAGTGGCCAGTGGGTTTGTGCTTGGCCATCTACATCTTCGACTTTGTTTTTTAACTGTCGGACTACAGATGAGGGCCCTTGTGTTGCTAAGTCTAGGGAGTAGAACGCATGAGGTTCCTCTTGACCTTTGACTATTTGGATCTCCGTTTCCTGCCACCTGTGTACTGGTTTTATGCCATCATCTTTGGGGATAAGGCTGATTCCCAGTTTACGGAGTAGGTCTCTTCCCAGGAGGTTCACAGGACAGTTATAATAATAATAATAATAATCGGACATAGGCTCTGTCGTCATTATCAACAACACAAAAAAGCCTACTTGTCACCACACCCAGGAACTGCGTGTGACGAAATTGGTGGTGCTTCTCCATAAGCTGCGTTTACTCGCCAAAAGACCTAAATAAGTGCAAGTTACGGACTTGTAATTTGGCATTCTGCTGTTATGGATACAGGTCGTTTACCTCTCACTGTCTTTCACTTACCTTACCTTTAGGAGGCAGATCACCACCCAAACATCTTTTCATCTTACCGCAGAAGGGAATGTGTGTTATGTTACCGCAAGTTTAGATTTCTGATGGATGTGGGGAAAAAACTGTCCTTAAGCCTATTTGTCCGTGCTTTGTGGGACCTATAGCGTCTGCCAGAGGGCAGCGCTGGAACAGATTGTGACCAGGGTGGTAAGGGTCCCCTATGATGTTCTTGGCTCTGCTGAGGTAACGAGGGCTGGCAATGTCTTCCAGTGAGGGCAGAGAGCAGCCGACAATCCTCTGGGCAATGTTAATCACTTTCTGCATGGCCTTTTTGTCTGCCGCCGTGCTTCCAGCGTACCACACTGTGATGCCGTACGCCAGGATGCTCTCTACAGTGGTTCTATAGAAGGTTATCAGAAGCTTGGTGGCCAAGTTGTTCTTCCTCAGTACCCTGAGGAAATGGAGTCGTTTCTGAGACTTCTTCACCACTGCCGTGATGTTTGTAGACCATGAGAGCTTATCCGTGACGTGGACCCCCAGGAATTTAAAGGACTGGACCCTGTCTACACATACTCCATTTATGAGGAGTGGGGCCAGATCTGTGCCGTGTTTGCGAAAGTCCAGGATTATTTATTTAGTTTTGGTGGTGTTCAGTGTGAGATTGTTCACCGAGCACCACGAAGACAATTTGTTGACCTCATCTCTGTAAGCCGACTCATCCCCTCCTGAGATGAGTCCGACCACAGTGGTGTCGTCAGCGAATTTGATGATGGCGTTAGACTGGTGGGTGGGTGTACAGTCGTATGTGTACAGGGAGTACAGAAGAGGACTCAGTACACAGCCTTGAGGGGAGCCAGTGCTCAGTGTAATGGAGGAAGAGAGGTGGGGACCAAGTCTAACAGTCTGTGGTCGGTTGGTCAAGAAATTCTTTATCCAGCAGCAGATTGAAGAGGATAGTCCAAGGTGGGAGAGTTTGTCAGTCAGAATGTCCGGTTTTATGGTGTTGAAGGCTGAGCTATAGTCAATGAAGAGCATCCTCACGTAGTTCCCATGGTGTTCCAGGTGGCTCAGTGCTGTATGAAGAGCAATGGCAATAGCATCCTCAGTGGACCTGTTTGCTCTATAAGCAAACTGGTGAGGGTCAATTGAGGGAGGGATCGTATTCCTGATATGGCGGGCTACCAACTTTTCAAAGCACTTCATGATCACAGGCGTGAGTGCAACAGGCCTATAATCATTCATGCTGTCAATGGTTGGCTTTTTGGTGACAGGGATGATGGTGGCAGATTTCAGACAGGATGGAATGATGGATTGTTGCAGGGAACAATTGAAAATGTTTGTGAAGACTCCAGCCAGCTGGTCAGCACAGGCTTTGAGCACCTTCCCAGGTACTCCGTCTGGGCCAGCAGCCTTCCTGGTGTTCACAGACCGCATTACCAGTCTCACTTCCTGTTCCCGGAACGTCAGTGTATTGCTGCAGGGTGGTGGTGGGGGTGTTGAGACTGGGTCTGATTTGTCAGTCTCAAAGCGGGCAAAGAAACGGTTCAATTTCTCCGCTAGTGAGGCATCTGCGTTAACAGACATACTATTGTTATTGTAGTGGGTAATACAGGGGTCCCCAAACTTTTTCTTGTGAGGGCCACATAACTTTTCCCTTCTCTGATGGGGGGCCGGTGTCAGTTTGTAACAGAAAAAGTGTGACGATCGTAGGGGAGCTTAATTTTTTTTAATTGTTTTCCAGAAAGCCACACATAACCAAATAACCCTTTCCAGGTTCTTTACAGAAAAAAAAGTCAGGAAACATATAATAACACTATTAATGAAATAAATAATAACTAAATAACCCTCTCTGAGTTCTTCACAGAAAAAACAGGAAATAAATAACACTATTTATGAAATAAATAATAACTAAATAACTCTCTCTGGGTTCTTCATAGAAAAAAAAGCCATGGAACATTAACTTTCTGTTGTGCCATGCACAATCTTCTCCCTTTGCTCTGAAGTTTATGCACGACACCACAACCGTCATTACAGAATCCCACGTCAACATTTTGCAGCACAGTGCTTGGTGGTGAATTTGGCAGTGGACTCGTAGCGGGGCGGTGAGACCCCTTTTTTCCAACTCCCGGTTCATGCGTCCCATTATTAGACCGCGAGTTTCGGCCACCATGCTAGGAGCCCCGTCAGTCGTGATGCTAGCTAGCTTTGACCAGTCCAGGTCCAACTTCTCCATGGTTTGGCACACTTTGTCAAAAATATCCTCTCCCGTTGTAGTCCCTTTGAGACTTTGGAGGGCTGCCAGATCCTAGCAAATCTCAAAGTTTGCGCTAACTCCACGAATAAAAATGAGCAGTTGCGCTGTGTCTTGCACGTCCGTGCTTTCATCCAGTGCTAATGAAAAAAAGTCAAATTCTTTCGTCTTCTGCTGCAGCTGGGCATATACATTACTCCCGATTTCTTCAACGCGTCTGGTCATTGTACTCACCGACAGACTTACAGCATTAAATGCATCTTTCTTCTCGGGACACACCTCCTCCGCGACAGTATCCATACATTTCTTAACAAACTCTCCGTCAGTGAAAGGCTTACCGCTGCTTGCTATCAATTTAGCAACCCAAAAGCTGGCCCGAACGGATGCCTGGTTCTGCTGAGATAGTAGTCCACTTTCTCGCTTTGAGAGTTTGTCTGCTCGTATTTGGCCTTGCAATCTATCGTACTTGTCTTTGTGACGGGATTCATAGTGTCGGCAAAGATTGTATTCTTTGAATACCGCCACCGTCTCTTGACAAATGAGACAAACAGCCTTTTCTTTGCATTGAACCAAAAAATAATCGTTTGTCCACTCCAGGTTAAATACCCTGCATTCTGAATCAATTTTTCTCTCACCTAACTTTTTCGCCATTATTCCGTTCTCAAACAGGTTGCAGTTTTAATATGCTTGAATAGTCCGCGATGGTCCCAGGGCTCCGCCCTCACCTGCGATCGTCCAGATGTCTCGGTAACACTGCTCGTACATGCAACGGTGGACGTGCCCGCATGCATCAAAGGGAAACACTCTCCCCGCGCGTGTCACCAAAGAAGCAATGCAAAGCCCCGCTTCACTCGAAAGATTTGTGGGCTCAGCAGGGGTGCAATGAACCAAACACAAGATTAAAACATCCCAGTCTCCAAGGCCAAATAGGAAAAAAATTCCGATAGCGTCTCTGGTATTGTTCAGAGGGCCGGTCCAAATGTGCCGGCGGGCCGTAACCGGCCCGCGAGCCGTAGTTTGTTGACCCCTGGGGTAATATGTCGTTTTCCTTGCCACATCTTCTTTGGGTTATTTTCTGTGAAGTGCTCCTCAATTTTCTTGGTATATGCTGCCTTGGCCTTTTTAATGCCTCTTTTCAGCTCAGCTCTGGCAGCTCTATATTTTATCTTGTCCCCTGATCTAAAGGCGGAGTTACGGCATTTGATTAGTGCCTGTGTCTCATTGGGCATCCAGGGTTTTTGGTTAGGAAAAACCCGTATTCGTTTATCTATAGCGACGTTGTCAATGCAGTTTTTTATGTAAGAAAGTACAGAGTCCGTGTAGTCCTGGAGGTTGTCGTGTACAAAAAGTTCCCAGTTGGTGCGGGAAAAACAGTCCTGCAGCTGAGAGAGTGCGTCGTCGGGCCAAGTTTTTATCATCTTTATTTGTGGCGTTGTTTGCCTCCGGAGTGGAGTGTAAGCGGGGGTGAGAGATAGGCAGAGGTGATCTGATCCAGCTAGGTGAGGGAGGGAAGTGGCTTTATAAGCGTGTTTGATGTTAGAATAGACATGGTCAAGAGTTTTTTCTCCTGGTATTACAATTTACGTATTGAATAAACTTAAGTAAAACAGTCTTTAAACACGCCTTGTTGAAATCACCAGCGACAATAAGAACTCCATCGGGGTGGCCAAGCTGTTGTTTGTTTACAGCCGTTAGCATTCGGAGGTATATAGATAGCCGTTACTATGACGACAGTTAGCTCTCTCGGTAGATAATAGGGCCTACACCGTATTGCCAATAACTCTAAATCCGGGGAACAGTGAGTGTCAATGATCCTACTGTCAAAACACCATTCATTATGTATAAACATGCACAGTCCTCCTCCTTTGCTTTTGCCTGTTAATTCGCTTGAACGGTCGTTCCGAAAAAGCGTTCGGCTAGCGCAGCGTCGGGGATATGCGGGTGTAGGCACGTTTCTGTGATGATAATAATATTACAGTTTCTAACAAAGCTGTTGGTAGCAATACGAAGTTCCAACTCATCCATTTTGTGGGTGATGGATCGGGCGTTGGTCAAAAAGATACTAGGAAGCGGTGCTCGGTGTGGTTGTTGTTTCAGCTTAGCAGCAAGGCCCGCCCGGCATCCACGCTTCTGTTTTCTGTCCCTTCGCCGCCTTCGACATGCTTTTGGTGGGCTGGCTAGCCACGGAGATCCCGGAGAGGTTGTTGAGAAATCGGATGTATCGCATATCCTTCCGATAGTGATTAAATCCTGGCGACTGTAAGATAACGAACGACACCGAACTGGAGAGCATAAAGCCGCTGCGTCAGTGCGCTCCGCCATCTTGGTTATCTCAGTTCTTACTCAGTTCTTACTCAGAACAAACTTTGCTTTGTGGTTTTGTCCATTTTCCTGTTATTTTTATTTTCCTTGACTTCTTCAATAGTTCCATGTGTCCTCCTGCTCCTATCACAGTGATCCATTCTCTTCCTGGTACCAATCCTGGCACTTTGTCTTTGATGACTGATTTATCTGCTCCAGTGTCACATATGAATTTTATTGGTGTTTGTCTTTGTCCCACCAGTAAGGTGTAGTATGGTTTGCTGTCTTTGTCCCAGAGGGTGGACATGATTTCAGTTAAGTCTAAAACTTCTGCTGGCGAGCAGGGGGTTTCTTCGTCCTCACCATCCCTTCTTCAGTTTCCTCCTACGTGTTAGGCTTCCGTTTCTCTTCCCTCTGGCGTCATTCTTTATGTTGATGTTCAAGGTTGAACGGTGGGGGTCTCTTCCCCATGGGTGGACATCTGCAGTCTCGAGCAAAGTGTCCTCTCTTTCCACAGTTGTAACACTTGTCTTCTGGGTTTGCTTTTCTTGGCGGGCCGGGTCTTCCTCGGCCTCTTCCTCTTCCACGTCCTTGTTGGTAGAATACTTCTGATGACCCTTGGTTGACCAATGAGGCCATGGCTTGGGTCAGAGTATTGATTCCTGCGCTTGCCTGTTTTTGGTGGTGTCTCTCCTCAGCATGAATCACCCACTCCATTAGTTGATTCATTGGCATGGTTCGGTATGGGACACAGTACTTTTGCATGAACCCTTTGATTGGGGGCTGGAGCCCTTCCAGGAACCCTTGTCTCAGTTGGGCTTGGTACACCCCTTGGTCATTTTGGTCTTCTATGATCCGACTGTGGGTTTTGAACACTTCTTCAAATCTTGCTCTGAATTTATGAACTCCTTCACCTGGTTCCTGTTTTGTGGCCCTGATTTTGTCATAGCTTGGTGTTGGGCGCCACATGTCCCGCACTCGGGTCAGGACTCTTTCCACCAGCAGCGTTAGGTCTTGAGTCGTGGGGGTGGACTCTTCCTTGGTTGTCCCTTTCGTCGAAATTTCCTCTCACTCTGGCCCAGTTGTGTCCCAGGCTCGTGGTGAACGCTCTTCTTGTCTCGGCTCCATTCAGGTGGAAACTGTCTCAGCTGTTCTTCGGTGCATTCGGACTCGGTCCATGGATGGTGGAAGAGAATGGTTTGATCGCGATCTCCGTTCAGTTGGAAGTGTGGGTTTGCCACTTCAACCATGCGCCACCAGAGAAGGATAGAGTTATCCTTCTCTTTCTTTTTGTCCTCTTGTGTGCATCTTTCGGGCATTGGCCTCGTTTGGGCGTGAGGTTACCTTGCACAAAAAAATTAAAATATGTATTTAGACCTGTTTGCACATCGAACACACACTGTACCATGTCCATCATCCCCCCTGTTGAGACATGATACTTTCCATGGCTCAATTTGGGAATTACTTCAAACAATGATTTTGGGACACAGCTTGTTTTGTACTGTATAGAGGCCGTTCTCCGTCTCCCATTGTAGTTTCTCTTTTCCTGGTCGTTTATTTTATCCCTTTGTAAGAAGATTTAGTCTCAATTGTCTCTTCAGTATGTTTCATAAGCAAAGGATATAATGAGTGTAATTTAGAATTTGTAGAGGCAATTGCAGTGGTTATAAGCCGGCTTAGCAATGAGCGTAAGCAGGGGATAAGACAACACCCACACAATGTCAAAGTCTTTGTATTTACCAAAGGTCTTACCCCACCAATCTGTCCAAGCGGATAATTCTACTCCAGGATGCTTTTTCATATTGCGTTTAAGGGTCTGCAGGCCTTCAACGGCCCATTCACCGTTTATTAACAGCTTAACCAATAACTATAGGTTCTAATGATTAATAGTACTAAAATTAGATGGAGAGAGAGAGAATAACAGACAGCAAGAGAGCGAGCGAAGGAGCGGGGGCGGGCGACGGAGCGGGGGCGGGCGACGGAGCGGGGGCGGGCGACGGAGCGGGCGACGGGGCGGGCGACGGAGCGGGGGCGGGCGACGGAGCGGGCGACGGGGCGGGCGACGGAGCGGGGGCGGGCGACGGAGCGGGGGCGGGCGACGGAGCGGGGGCGGGCGACGGAGCGGGGGCGGGCGACGGAGCGGGGGCGGGCGACGGAGCGGGGGCGGGCGACGGCGCGGGGGCGGGCGACGGCGCGGGGGCGGGCGACGGCGCGGGGGCGGGCGACGGCGCGGGGGCGGGCGACGGCGCGGGGGCGGGAGTAAGAGAGAGCGAGCGAGAGAGAGAGCGAGAATGAGTGAGAGAGCCAGCGAGAGAACAACGAGAGCGGGCGAGCGAGAGCAAGAGAAATAGAGCGAGTGATACAGGGAGAGAGCGAGCGAGAGAGCGAGCGTGAGAAAACGAGAGCGAGCGTGAGAAAACGAGAGCGAGCGTGCGAAAACGAGAGCGGGCGTGAGAAAACGAGAGAGCGGGCGTGAGAAAACGAGAGAGCGGGCGTGAGAAAACGAGAGAGCGGGCGTGAGAAAACGAGAGAGCGGGCGTGAGAAAACGAGAGAGCGGGCGTGAGAAAACGAGAGAGCGGGCGTGAGAAAACGAGAGAGCGGGCGTGAGAAAACGAGAGAGCGGGCGTGAGAAAACGAGAGAGCGGGCGTGAGAAAACGAGAGAGCGGGCGTGAGAAAACGAGAGAGCGGGCGTGAGAAAACGAGAGAGCGGGCGTGAGAAAACGAGAGAGCGGGCGTGAGAAAACGAGAGAGCGGGCGTGAGAAAACGAGAGAGCGGGCGTGAGTAAACGAGAGAGCGGGCGTGAGTAAACGAGAGAGCGGGCGTGAGTAAACGAGAGAGCGGGCGTGAGTAAACGAGAGAGCGGGCGTGAGTAAACGAGAGAGCGGGCGTGAGTAAACGAGAGAGCGGGCGTGAGTAAACGAGAGAGCGGGCGTGAGTAAACGAGAGAGCGGGCGTGAGTAAACGAGAGAGCGGGCGTGAGTAAACGAGAGAGCGGGCGTGAGTAAACGAGAGAGCGGGCGTGAGTAAACGAGAGAGCGGGCGTGAGTAAACGAGAGAGCGGGCGTGAGTAAACGAGAGAGCGGGCGTGAGTAAACGAGAGAGCGGGCGTGAGTAAACGAGAGAGCGGGCGTGAGTAAACGAGAGAGCGGGCGTGAGTAAACGAGAGAGCGGGCGTGAGTAAACGAGAGAGCGGGCGTGAGTAAACGAGAGAGCGGGCGTGAGTAAACGAGAGAGCGGGCGTGAGTAAACGAGAGAGCGGGCGTGAGTAAACGAGAGAGCGGGCGTGAGTAAACGAGAGAGCGGGCGTGAGTAAACGAGAGAGCGGGCGTGAGTAAACGAGAGAGCGGGCGTGAGTAAACGAGAGAGCGGGCGTGAGTAAACGAGAGAGCGGGCGTGAGTAAACGAGAGAGCGGGCGTGAGTAAACGAGAGAGCGGGCGTGAGTAAACGAGAGAGCGGGCGTGAGTAAACGAGAGAGCGGGCGTGAGTAAACGAGAGAGCGGGCGTGAGTAAACGAGAGAGCGGGCGTGAGTAAACGAGAGAGCGGGCGTGAGTAAACGAGAGAGCGGGCGTGAGTAAACGAGAGAGCGGGCGTGAGTAAACGAGAGAGCGGGCGTGAGAAAACGAGAGAGCGGGCGTGAGAAAACGAGAGAGCGGGCGTGAGAAAACGAGAGAGCGGGCGTGAGAAAACGAGAGAGCGGGCGTGAGAAAACGAGAGAGCGGGCGTGAGAAAACGAGAGAGCGGGCGTGAGTAAACGAGAGAGCGGGCGTGAGTAAACGAGAGAGCGGGCGTGAGTAAACGAGAGAGCGGGCGTGAGTAAACGAGAGAGCGGGCGTGAGTAAACGAGAGAGCGGGCGTGAGTAAACGAGAGAGCGGGCGTGAGTAAACGAGAGAGCGGGCGTGAGTAAACGAGAGAGCGGGCGTGAGTAAACGAGAGAGCGGGCGTGAGTAAACGAGAGAGCGGGCGTGAGTAAACGAGAGAGCGGGCGTGAGTAAACGAGAGAGCGGGCGTGAGTAAACGAGAGAGCGGGCGTGAGTAAACGAGAGAGCGGGCGTGAGTAAACGAGAGAGCGGGCGTGAGTAAACGAGAGAGCGGGCGTGAGTAAACGAGAGAGCGGGCGTGAGTAAACGAGAGAGCGGGCGTGAGTAAACGAGAGAGCGGGCGTGAGTAAACGAGAGAGCGGGCGTGAGTAAACGAGAGAGCGGGCGTGAGTAAACGAGAGAGCGGGCGTGAGTAAACGAGAGAGCGGGCGTGAGTAAACGAGAGAGCGGGCGTGAGTAAACGAGAGAGCGGGCGTGAGTAAACGAGAGAGCGGGCGTGAGTAAACGAGAGAGCGGGCGTGAGTAAACGAGAGAGCGGGCGTGAGAAAACGAGAGAGCGGGCGTGAGAAAACGAGAGAGCGGGCGTGAGAAAACGAGAGAGCGGGCGTGAGAAAACGAGAGAGAGTGAGAGTGAGCGAGCGAGAAAGAGCGAGAGAGAGTGAAAGCGAGCGAGAGAGAGTGAAAGCGAGCGAGAGAGAGAGCGGGTGAGAAAGAGCGAGAAACAGTGAGCGAGAGCGAGAGAGGGAAAGAGGGAGAAAGAGAGGGAGAGCAAGAGAGAGGGAGCAAGAGCCAGTGAGAGAGAGAGAGACCGAGAGAGACTTTTTTTGCACGGCAATGCTCTAACATAACTTGGATTGAGATACAGACAGTCAAAACAAAGTTTAATCTAACCTTACACTAAATATAATTCTAATTTTGTTTTAAATTTGTATACCTTTCTTCTCCCGGGTTGGCTTTATTTGCCCCGCCTCCACCCTGACTTTCAGATGCAGTATTTAAAAGGAACCAAACGACGAAAATGATGCACACAAATGTCCTCACAATAGTATAACGCACGACCACTTGCCAACGGGAAGTAGTATACTCCTCTCGTATTGGCGAGCAAGCACCATTCTGCACTGACTAAGGGAGAAAAAAACCACTGGAAAATGCAACGTTCCGCCCAGTGCTCGTACAGAAATTTACACGAGGGAGTTGCGACGAGATGATCTCATAAGTGTAGGCTTTATGCTCATATATCAAAATTTGTCTCGTATCTCAAGGTAATTATTTGCTCGAACTTTTACTCGTATCTCACTGCTCGTATGTTATTACTGTACTCACTTTTGTCAGATACTGTACCTCACTCTCTAATACTTCAATGCTGCTATCCTCCTCAGGTGGCTGCTTTGTCAGGAGATGCTCGTCGGTGTTTGGATATCTGTCGCAGAGCCGCGGAACTTTGCGAGCAATCTACTGCTGATAATGATACAATGCGATTAGTTAGAATCAATCATGTGATGGATGCACTCAATGAGACATTTTCTTCATCCTACATAACTGGCATAAAGTAAATATTCGTCCAGTAATTATTCATTGCCTTGATATATGTCATTAAATAAAATATGATTACAGGTCTGCATCAGCACAGGAAAAGCTCTTTCTTCGTGCTGTCATTACAGAGTTTCGGCGGTTGGGCTTGGAGGAGGCAACTCTCCAGCAGGTAAAGAAAGTTACACTATTGGTCAACATTTATCAACAACTAGTAGGACAATGCACTCACTGCACAGGACACAACATGCTTGGCCAAAAAGAACGTAATTCAACGTGATGTGTGTTTGCTTGGTTAATAGATTTTTTAATCTGCCCAAAACACAGCAAAGACACTGACCAGTTTTGGGCTGTATTGAAGCTTTTCCTTCTCTATTCAAATACATATGTATGCATTGGTCACAGTGAGAACCATCAATTTAAAACAATCATAATGCCAGTTGTCTGTAGTGCCTTGGGGCCAAATACTGGGATAAAGTTAGAAATCCACACTTTCTGTGTAGTAGTTCATTTTTGATGACACTTTTAAGTCACTCAATGATTGATAACGCTGACATGGGCATAGGAATCTGAGGGTATCATCAGTCACCTGTGAATTATTTTAATACCTGACACAAATATCCATGTTGTCATTACTGTGAATTTTTACATTTTAATTGCCTCGTATGCTAATTTCTATGCTGTTTTATCTGAACTCTTGAATTCCTCGCAGGGTCGCTTTTGAAAGTAGTGGCTGATTTCCTCTGCTATATGTGCAATGCTAAAAATCAAACATTACTCTGACATGGAAGGAACATTTTTTTTAATACAACATAGTGGGATGTTAAAATAGCAATATTTTCCTTTTGGAACAAAATCACAATAGCACCAACTAATAGTGGTAAAAAAACTGGATTTAATGTTTTCTTTTTCAGTAGTTGCGTCAAGTCTTTCCATTGCATCGTTGATTATAGTGCCTCCATAGTGGCGCAATGCTGCTGCACCTGGCGTTAAATTATGTAGCTGGCACAACAGGATATCCATCTCTCAATTAACACCGCTGAAGCGTTTTGAAAAGCAATATCAATTGTTCAGGCTTTGTTTTGTTTTGCAACCTGTCATAGTTACAACTCTTGTATGTTAATCCCAGGTGTTTATGCAGCTCCAGGCTCTGTGTCGGGTGGATGGTCTGCAGCCAATCACTGTCTCAGAGGCTCTTGCAATCTGTCATCGCCTGGGAGCCTGCAGGTTGTTACTGCTGGAAACAAGTCGCTTGGGTATCCTGCAACATGTCCGCCTTAATGTTAGCCAAGATGACATTTTCTATGCGTTAAAGTCTGACTGAAGATCATTAATTTTGTTTGCTCTCAGTTGTCGTTTGTCAAAATTGAGGCTTGACTTGAGATTTTAAATGACCTTGAACTATACTGTACTTTAAATGGATAAAAACTGCTAGCATTTGTTCCAACTAATGATTATACTGAGTGACTGTGATGTTATATTCTGCTTATGATAGGTTTAATGTGAGTTATGCTTACATGTTAATGTTAAACAGTTTTACTTATCCAAATGCTGGCGCTATATAAATTTACTATGAATAGTGAACTTGGGTTTGATTCTGGTAACCCACTTAATATGAGCCGAGCTGAACCATTTTCTTGTATTAAAACAGCATGAACCATTGTTTGGTCAGACATGCTGGAACAAGAGCCCAGCCAAGATCATTGGATTAGAAAGGATAAATGCATGTGACTGAAATTAATTAGTATTTGACTTGTCTTTCAATGGGTATGCATTTTCCATTTATCTCGACTGCGACCTCATAAACTTTTTTTAAACATTCTTTGTTTTATTTAATACTTCTTGCTTCAAGTTTCAACTTAAGGAGAATGGACTCATCTCATTTTTGGAACCGCTTTATCCTCATTAGGGTCGCGGGGGGTGCTGGAGCCTATCCCAGCTGACTCCGGGCCAAAGGCGGGGGACACCCTGAATTGGTGGCCAGCCAATCGCAGGCCACAAGGAGACGGACAACCATGCACACTCGTACCCATACCTAGGGGCAATTTAGAGTGTCCAATCAGCCTACCATGCATGTTTTTGGAATGTGGGAGGAAACCGGAGTGCCCGGAGGAAACCCACGCAGGCCCGGGGAGAACATGCAAACTCCACACAGATGGACGTGATCTGAATTTGAACCGTGATGCCAAGGCGCTAACCACTCGCTTCACCGGACCGCCCAGGATGGACTGTCATTTGTATAAACTTAGGAAGCATCGTGCTCTTGTTAATATTTTTGTGTCCTCAATGGTATTTCTGGTGGGAGGGACTAGCACGGTAAAGGTGGGTTGCATGTAAATTTACCTTTCTCAAGCTTTCAATCGGGGTAAATGGTGATTCCCTGGTTAAAACAAAGTGGGAGTGGTTTCCTGAATCTTTCACGTTTGAAAATTCATTGAAATTCTCCTTTTTGCCACAAGTGGCTGCTGAAATGCCCGGTGGTACTGAACTCAGCTTCTTTTTTCGACCCTCTCCTATTCTCTCAGCTGTGACACTGCTCCCTGTGCTCGGCTCCCCCCTAGACAATAAATAATTGGTAGAAAAATTATTGCAGTATATTGCCATGAATATATTTTCAATTGGGCTTTCACGATGTAAATATAATTGTTTTTGCTGAAAAATTATCAATTAGTGGTCACCAATCCAAAATTATTTCCAATAATTTTCCTTGGCCATTTTCCGTAGCGTGCGAGAAATTTGCAAATGCATGCATGCAAAAAACACGCCTACATGCACATTGCTCACATTTCTCCATGCATTCAAGGTCAAATGCTGTGTGCGCTGTGCACACTGCACGTACATGCGCCCACGCCAGTATTGCATGTGCATGCGTAATCCGCGTGATCACAGTACGGCTAATTATTGGTCGGGACCAATGTTCCCTCTAAGCTGCGCGCGTGCGCAATTGCGCACTACTCTCGTCTTCTTCGCGCAGCAGCAATTATGGCGCGCAGTAAATAAAATCCAAACTTTTTTTATACCCCTTTCCCCATGATGGCGCCGTTTACGCGGCAGCCAGTGGCAGTAGCTCTGTCCAGTCTTATGTTTTTCGTGTTTTACAGCCCTTTTATGAAGCGGTGAAATCGGGTGAGAACTGTCTAAATCTACTGTGTGTGTGGTTGTGCGTGTCTGTGTCTAGTATGTGTGATCGTTTGTCTTCAACCTACACAAAGGACTATAAATGGAAATTAGCCCTCGGCCACAATCTTACATATATATGTTCATTAACATGATTATAAATATGTTCATTAATATGTGCTATCCCTTATTAAATTAATCAAAGCAAAATCATGGAAAAATATTGCATATGAATGGAAACTTGACTATCTCAAGTGACACGTTCAGCAGAAAAGTCATTTGAACGAGAATGAGAAGTGAGGACAGATGTGTAAAATAAGGTAAAATTTAAGTTGGATTTGTGCATATTCTAATGGCATTTATGAAGATGTTTAATCATAGATCTTTTTTCATTCATTTTCTGAACCGCTTTATCCACTTTATCACTCGTGGGGGGTGCTGGAGCCTATCCCTGCTGACTTTGGGCCAGGAGCCTATCCCTGCTGACTTTGATCCAGGGGCGGGGGACACCCTGTATCGGTGGCCAGCCGATCGCAGGGCACAAGGAGATGGACAGCCATGCACACTCAGACCCATACCTAGGGGCAATTTTAGAGTGTCTAATCAGCCTACAATGCATCTTTTTGTGATGTGGGAGGAAAACGGAGTACTCAGAGAAAACCCACGCATGCCCAAGGAGAATATGCAAATTCAACACAGGTTGACCGACCTGGATTTGAACCCAGGACCCCAGAGCTGTGAGGCCGACGCGCGAACCACTCATCTGCCGGGCCGCCCATTCAAAGATATTAATCATTACATTTTATTATTACTAAATCATTTATGTGTAGTAGACATGCACCTGCTTATGGCAGGTGTGATACTGGTGTGTGCCCATAGCGAGCAATGATGATGTTGCTCACACTGGTACTCAGTGTGCTCAGGGAGGTTGTCTTTCTGCCCAGACAAACAAAAAATTAGAGGGAACATTGTTCGGGACACTTAAAGCTAGTTGATTGGCTCATGCATTTCCACACGTTGACCACACGCTTTGAGCTGTGCGTCACTAATTGTGAACGTTATTCCGTACTCAACATTGAGTCAACATGTCGAAGAAGAACGAAGCGATGGTGAGACTCCATTTTGGGATCCCAAGTTCATCTCTCGTATCGTATCATCCAATGCTCCTACGGAAGGTTCCCCATATTTCTCTATTTTTTTCCATATAAATCTACAACCGCAAACCCCAAAAACGCAATTTTCTTCTTGATTTTGGATGGGAACTTCGGGGTTGTAGTCCCAGGGGTCATCAAAATTTAATTTTGGGGGTTTAAATCTATTTTTCCCATTTAAAAATAAGTTCTCACGCTAAGCGCCAATATAGTTTTCACCCAATTATTGAAATATATTTTGATCAATTCCTTACAGTGGCGTACCGAGGAATTTTGCACCCGGATCAAGTTCTAGATGGTGTGCACCCTCAATGTCAAAACTCAATTATAAAAGCAGCCAAATGTGATAAATTTCATTGAAACTTAGCGAGTTACACAACGATTTTCTTTTGTAAAATTACAAAATATTAAAAACTGGATTTAGAAATATATTGCAATAATTTTCTATTATTGATTTCTACGGCAAAAAATAAATATAAATTATATAAATATTAAAATATATTTTGCGAGACAAATATTTTTCCGACACAAAAATAATATTTTCCAGGCTCTGGCTAAAGACTAGGAAAAGAAAACATTTGAATACGACGACAAACATAGCTAATGCAATTGTTTTGAATCAGATTACATTGTTTTGAGTATGTCGCGACTAAATGGAGAGAAGAGTATGCCGCTCGTCAGAATCCTCTTGAACGAAGGCGCGTTATGAGTGATTTCTCCTTGCAAGTTGTAACCAGTGTATGTTTAAAGATGTCTTCCATGTTAATTAAATTGTATTAATAATTAATCCATCACAAGAACAGACAGTCTGGGCCCCCACACTGCATGAATTTTGTGGAGTGGAGTGACAAGTGCACTTGTCTTGCGTGCTAACGCCCGAAAAGGCAATACAAGATCAACCCTCCAAATAACTGCAATATTTAAGTGTTGCATTTAATATTGGTATTACACAAAATCCCCAAATTAAAGAAACTTTAAATAAATTAAATATGCATTAGATTAAAGGTGAAACTATATATTGGGCCGGTATACAGTCATATGTCTACTTGTGAAATTAATTGTTTCCAGAACTTTTTTCGTAAGTCTCTCCGTCTCTCCGTCACGCTGTCTCTATGTCTCGCTGTCTCTCTGTGTCTCTCTCTCTCTGTTTCTCCGCCTCTGTCTCTCTGCCTCTGCCTCTCCGTCTCTGTTTCTCCGTCTCTCCGCCTCTGTCTCTCTGCCTCTGTCTCTGTTTCTCCGTCTCTCCCTCTCTCTGTCTCTCTGTCCCTCTGTCTCTCTGTCTCTCCACCTCTGTCTCTCCGCCTCTGTTTCTCTGCCTCTGTCTCTCTGCCTCTGTCTCTCCGTCTCTGTTTCTCTGTCTCTCCGCCTCTGTCTCTCTGCCTCTGTCTCTCTGCCTTTGTCTCTCTGCCTCTGTCTCTCCGTCTCTGTTTCTCTGTCTCTCCCTCTCTCTGTCTCTCTGTCCCTCTGTCTCTCTGTCTATGTTTCTGTCTCTCTCTGTCTCTCTGTCTCACTCTGTCTCTCTGTCTGTGTCTCTGTCTCTTCGTCTCTCCGTCTTTCCGTCTCTCCGTCTTTCTGTCTCTCTTTCTCTGTCTCTGATGTTTTACCACGAAGTCGGAAAGTTTCGTTTCTCCCGATTTTTTATTTGTGCTGTTGCAATGGTGGCTGCTTCCTCCTCGGCTGCCTTCTCATTGAATTCCTCGTGTATTGCAGAGCGTTGCATTTACTCAAGATCTGTTTGTGCATATCGACCAACTAACTAGTCAACGTCCGTATAACTGACCAGACGACCCATCACCTCCCCCCGTTTAAGCAGACAATGGGTTAAAGAAAATGGAGGGTTGTTGTTAGACAGCCAATGAGAGCCCAGTATTGGATTGGATTGGATAACTTTATTCATCCCGTATTCGGGAAATTTCATTGTGACAGTAGCAAGAAAAGGCATAGTTATAAGTTAGACAGTACAGTCGCAAAGGCCGCAGAACAACAAAGGAAAAGCAAAAAGTACAAAGCAAATCAAATTAAATGGGATCATTAAGAATAACCAAGTCAAATCATCAAGACAGAAAAGCAGCAAAAACACAAAACGAGCAAGCGTGGACGGAGCTACCGCCACCGGCTGCCACTTGAACGGCGTCATCCCGGCCGCGGCAGCAAAGACGGACACAGACTCAAAAAGACGTTGCAAAGTTGGACAAAAACTGGAACCACACACAGGAAGTCTTCCACAAGATGGGGAACTTCTGCAGACTGTGACCGAGGTAGAGAATATGCAGAGTCACTCTTCCAAGCTTATCGAATGGTTCCAATAAAAGAAAGAGCCGAAAGAAGCCAGGCTAACAGAACAAGGAAAGTTGTAAAAACATTAAATTAAAAAGGAATGTATTAAGAAATATTAAAATGTAATTTAAAAAAAGATAGAAGGGCTGTAAAACACGAAAAACATGAGTGTACAGAGCTACTACCACTGGCTCCCGCGTGAACGGCGCCATCTTGATTTATGGTGAGCTTCTTAAGCGAGAATCATTGCATCTGCGACAATATTTTCAAAATAAAATAACGGATAAGGAATGGACTTTTGGGGGGGGGTTGTATTGGATATTTTTCTTATCTCGAGGCACTCATTTGCATTTAAAAAGCATTCGTAACCTGGAAATTTCCGCCCGTAGAGGCATTCGTAAGAAGAGGTATGATTGTATATGTAAATGTTTTCATGTTCTCCCCGGGCCTCCATGGGTTTCCTCCGTGTACGTCAGTTTCCTCCCACATTCCAAAAACTTGTATGGTAGGCTGATTGGACACTCTAAATTGCCCCTAGGTATGGGTGTGAGTGTGCATGGTTGTCTGTCTCCTTGTGCCCTGCGATCGGCTGGCCACTGATTCAGGGTGTCCCCCGCCTCTGGCATGGAGTCAGCTGGGATAGGCTCCAGCACCCCCTGTGACCCTAATGAGGATAAAGCAGTTCCGAAAATGAGATGAGATGAGAAGGTGGCAGCTGCATATTTAACAGTTTTGTTCCAGTTCCATTTGTGTTTTTTAAATATCTGACAGTGTTGGGGCGTTTTGGGCTTTCTGTCCAATACGTTCAAAACGTTATTATAAATGGTTTCAATTGGGTTTAGTTTTGTTTTGCAGGCCAATGACCAACTTGTTAGTCATGTTATCATTGTGTCAAAATATGATTTTGTTTACTCAGGCGTTAGATTGTTTCTAATGAATCTAAAATTGGACAAAGTGAATTTAATTTAATTTAGCGTGTTTTATCTTTGTATCTGTCATTTAAAGAACAGTTGAGTCAAGGGTGATTCTTAGGTATTTCAATTTAAATTCTTAAACTAATTTGGAAATAAATTATTTAAAAATCAAACAATTCAGAGGTACTCCACAAACTCATGCAGGGGGTGGAAGGTGTTGTCCATGATGGACATCATCCCTTTGCCAGCATCCTCCTCTCTCCCTTTTCCTCCACAGAGTCCAGAGGACAGTCCAGCTTATTCAGCCTGTTCCTGTCCCTCTCCGTGCTCCCGCATCCCCAACAGACCAGTGCATCAAACACTGTAGATGCCACCATAGTGTCGTAAAAGGACCTCAGCAGTGTCCTGCACACTCCAAAGGACCCTAGTCTTCTCAGTAGGTAGAGGCGGCTCTGGCCCCTCTTGTACAGGGCATCTATGTTTGTGGACCAGTCCAGCTTGTTGTTGAGGTGAACACCAAGGTACTTAAAATTCTCCACGGTTTCAGTGTCTGTACCCTGGATGTTCACCTGAGTGGTCTGTTGGGGCTTCCTCCGGAAATCGTTCACCATTTTCTTTGTCTTACTGGCATTGATGTAGAGGTGGTTTTGCCTACACCAGTCAACAAAGGCTGTGATGACTCTCTTGTACTCCAGGTCGTTCCCGTCCATCACTCGACCAACAATAGGGGTGTCGTCAGAGAACTTGTGGAGGTGACGGGTATTGTGTCTGAATTCCGATGTGTAGAGGGTGAAGAGGAATGGGGAGAGCACCATGCCTTTTGGGGCACCCGTGTTGCAAACTACCACATCAGACATACAGTCCTTAAGTCTCACATATTGTGGTCTGTCAGTGAGGAAGTTGATGATCCATGCAGCCAGGTGGTGCTTAACTCCAGCCTCTTCCAGTTTCCCTCTCAGTACAGTGGTACCTCGTCATACGACCGCTCGTCATACAAAATGCTCGTCTTACGAGGGACATTTCGATCGAATAATCCGCCCGTGATGCGGTGAAAATTTCGTGATGCGACCAAGCCAGGTGGTCATGGCATTTTTTTTGCATATCTTTCGTGTATAACAATATTTACGAGCACCGGATGAATTATTCAGACCAGGAAACGCACAACGCGCATGCGCGGGGAAAAGAGGGCTTTCTGGGTAATGAAGTATACTCATGCACACAACGCCGACAGGCAATGACACTCAGAATAAAACTTTACCCACAATCAATACGTGGGTAAGCTCAGCTGCTGCATTTCCTGTTATTTTTATCTAATACGAGGAGTATTATATTACTTCTCGTCGGCTGCTCATAAGAACATCAGGGGCACTGGCTCGCAACAGCATCCCCGGTAGCAACTCTATCATAGGCGCCGTTCGAGGGGATGCGAACACAGATGCTACAAGCTAAAAGGAGCTGCTAGCCAGCGCCCCCGAAGCTCCCATGAGCAGCGGAGCGATCGCTGATAAAAAGACTGCTGCTCGTTGGCTGCTCATAAGAACATCAGGGGCACTGGCTCGCAACTCCCCGCAATAGCAACCACGGTAGCAACTCTATCATAGGCTCCGTTCGAGGGGATGCGACCACAGATGCTACAAGCTAAAAGGAGCCGCTAGCCAGCGCCCCCGAAGCTCCCATGAGCAGCGGAGCGATCGCTGATAAAAGACTGCTGCTCGTTGGCAAGTGGTCGTGCGTTATCCGATTGTGAGGACATTTGTGTGCATCATTTTCGGAATATTTTGAAGGGAATAGTACGACAGCAAACAGCCCATCGATAGCGAACGTGAGGGTGGAGTGTTTGTTCCGTTTACGAGTGCGTTGTGTGGAAGAAAAAAAACCGAAGCCCCCCGGCCCTTTTGTGCCCCTCTCCCCTCGGCGAAATCCGCCCAATTTTAGTTAGATTAAACACTTTATTTCTATTAAACCACTAGTTATGTGTTACTTTGTTAATAGATGGGGAATTAGAAGAAATAAAACATTTTTCCAATCCAATATCCTGTTTTGGGTGTTTTTTCAGAGGGCTGGAACAAATTATTTTTTTTTCCATTCATTTCAATGGGATACGTCCACTCGAGTTACGAGAACCTCATCATGCGATCTCAGTCTCGGAACGGATTACGCTCGTATGTCGAGGTACCACTGTAGTACTAGCTGACTGGACACTGGACAGGTCAAAAAAACATTATTCTCACCGTGCTTCCCGGGTGTGAAAGTGATCTGTGCATCAGGTAGGTGGTAGCATCGTCCACACCATTGCCTGGACGATAGGCAAACTGCAGAGGGTCCAGCTCTGCATTCACCAAGGGGCTGAGGTGATTCAGGATGATTCTCTCCATTGCCTTGATCAGGTGAGAGGTTAATGCTACCGGTCAGAAGTGGTTGGGCTCCCTGTGTTTCACAGTCTAATCTATAATTACGAGATTCATTTTTAGTATTAACAACTCGAATGCTTCTACTACTCAATTGTTTGCTATGTATGATCCTGCCATTCAGTGTTCTTCTAACAGTTCTCCTTCACATGGCTGTTATGATGCTGTTATTATGGGAGATTATGAAATACTGTCGGTGCTCCATGGTTGATTTGCTTTGAATGTGGACTTCTATTGCTGATGGATCTACACTGGGGTCACAGACCGCTGGAAGAAGAGGAGGAGGAACTGCAAGGAGAAGAACTTCAATTCCTTTAATTGAATGAAAGTCCACTGAGAAAATTCAAATATTGGAGTCAGATAACACGAGGAGGCCATTTATCCAAATAAACCATTGGAGAAGTGACCACTGAGACTTATCTGTGTCTTGTCTGTGTTCTGTCCAAAAATCTTTCAGAACGAATAAAAAAACACTAATAATAGCTAGTCTGTCAATTAACTTGTCTTATCACTCAGGTTTTGGGAATACTGGCAGGATTGTTCAGGCCAGAGTTGAAATATCTCCTTCCTTCCTGGAGAACCAGGGCTAACGAGAAAAAAATCTGAGTCTCAAGATAACAAAATAAATGATCAGTTTGAGTAAAGTCAGAAGGAAGGGTTATAGGCTGGTGAGAATATCCATTTTGAGTACGTAACAACATCTATATTATCTATTATTATCCACTTAATTATGTGACCACTTATTCATATTCTTTTATTCATTCATTTTATACACCGCTTATCCTCACAAGCGTCGTGGAGAGCGCAGGAGCCTATCCCAGCTGACTTCCGACCAGGGGCAGGGGACACCCTGAATTAGTGACCAGCCGGTCGCAGGGCACAAGGAGATGGAGAACCATTCACGTTTACACTCATCCCTAGGGGCAATTTTAGTGTCCAATCAGCCTATCATGAATGTTTTTGGAATGTGGGAGTAAACCGGAGTAGCTGGAGAAAACCCGCACATGCAACCTCCACACTGACCTGGATTTGAATCCAGGACCCCAGAACCGTGAGCCTGACATGCTAACCACTGCTCTGCCGGCCGCCCTTGACTACTTGTTTATTTAGTGATTATTTATGTGTGCACTTAGCTATAAATCTCATTATACTTGTCACAAAAACTCCCTATTCCATGTACTGATATTGTATGACACGTGTTGCTCGTCGAAGCCTTGTTTGTAATAATTCGAGGCTCCAAAACCCGGAATTAAAATCGTATAATGGGTTCCTTTGGGAGGATCACAACCCTATTTCTACATGACTCTGTATCTGCCGTCGTCACTTGAGCAGAAATGACGTTCATCGCACAGTAACAATTCCTTGCAATTGTGTAGCCAATCACAATCGGGTAGTGACCAACAGCAACATTTTATTGGCTGTAGGTAAAGCCTTCGCGGATGTTTGTCATTCAGGGCGGGAAAAGCATTAAAAGACCAGCATCCAGTCTACAACCAAGTCTCTTTTGCTCACTATTTAAATGTGAAATTCGGTTTTCATTAACAGCATCATAACAAAAAGTTAATTCAAAGAGACGGAGGTTGAACGCAGTCGTTACAGGTAAGCCAAATTACGTGTTTTATTTGAGCCTTGTGCGTTTAGGTCCTTTCGCAGAATGTGATTGTAGCTGGCCTAGCTAAATTAATGAACCATCAACCAATCACCTTACAACTATTTTTTTAATCAACATAACTGTGGTCTCATGCGGAATGAGGCCGGCACAATGATTCGAATAATTTGAATTCCCAGCTTTAAAACTCAAAACAGGTTGTGTGTCTGGGTCAGTCCCTGTGAACGCAAACAGCCGCCAATTTTCCCCTGTCGGTTGCGGGCTGTTCATTGCCTGCGCACGTACTGCGACACAGGAAGGGTTGCACAATTACCTCGTTTTAATTAAATTACCGTCTGCGATTAGGAACTGTCTTTTTCAATTAATAAACTTTTGTGTAAACTTTACGTGGTGATATTTCGCAGTTAATGAAACTCTTTAGCGTTTATGGAAACGATGATGAGCTATCCTTCTAACTACCAGGACAAAAAATGTTGCCCAAACACATTTATTTTGAAATTCCCCAATCCATGTGAAATAATTGTAATAATGCAAAGAAATTGGTATCATTAGAAAGCTCTGAATTTCCTCTATAGAGCTTAAAAGGAGTTCATGCGATTGGATGCACTGGGTGGGAGATATTTAGGTTTACATATGTCCTCCACAGAGGACAAAATTGAACTACTGGTACTCAGTAGGATATAGCACTTCCAATACACTCTTACTCTATGATTAGTAAAGGTCGACCGATATATCGGGCGGCCGATACATGGATATTTTTTTTCCAACATACCGATAAACAAACAAAAGAAAAAGCCGATTTTTAGTAATTTTGGTCAGGCATCTATACAGGCAACTGCAGAAGCATTGACTGGCGGAATGAGATGGAGTCTGCCTCACAACGAGCCACTTGGTTTGAAACGGTAAGATTTTTTTTATTTTAGCAAAAAAATAACTTTAATGTTGATTTAATTTCTTAAGGTTGTGTTCATATTTTTGTTCTGAAAGATTTGGTGAGAAAGTGACAAAATATAGATAGGCAAGACATTATTGAAGCTTCCCTGGTAAATTCTCTTTATTAGCAAGGGAAAAGACAGAGTCTCGTCCTCTGACTCCAGTTAAAAAACCCTCGAAGTCGGTGTTAATTTGAATATTATTGGGTGGGTTTCAGTTACAAAGGAACGTGGCTAGTTTGAAATCAAATACTATTGGGTTTAAACTTAGACATCTCTTGAGGTAAATATCTCAAGATATGACACTTCTCTTTGAACTATAAGAGCAGGATATTTGAACACGAGTCAGGAAAAGTTTTACAATGTTTTGTTTCTCTTTGAACAGCTTTTAAAATTGCCAGAACACAGCTCAATTGTTTATACTGCAAACACCAGAGCCACATACTGTGTTCACACATTACTGTGAAGAATGCTACACAAACAGATAGACAGGCAGGCACTTTGATCATGGTAATTTCAGGGTGAGCAAATTCGAATATGGCTCAAATCTTTAATGTAATTTTAATAACAAAAATTCATAACAGACCCCCTGTTTACACAGAGGAAACTGAAACAAAACTAGCAAACAAGTAAAAATTAACATGCATCAAAGCCTTCAGTATGGTTAAAAAAACTTGTGCAATTTTGACTTACACATGGATGAATAAAACATACTACTGCACTACTTCATTTTGGTAACAAAAAAACTAGAAAGAAAATCTAAAAATGAAATCCTCTTCGACTAGATAGTCCGCATCTGAAGCTCTTGTTCTCGTAGTTCTTCCTCCTCTTCTTCCAGCTGTCTGCGATCACAGTCTAGGTCCATCAGCAATAAAAGTCCACTTTCAAAGCAAATTAACCATCGGTCACAGACATTATTTCATAATCTTCCATAATGACAGCATCAAAATGGCCATGTGAAAGAGAGTCGGTAGAAGAACACTGAATGGGAGAATCATACACAAGTGATTGAGTAGCAGAAACATTTGAGTTATTAATACTAAAAATAAATCTCCTAATCATAGCTTTCACACATGCAATAATGCAGCAATTAAGAAGTAAAAACAAGAAGAATAAAAAGTACCGTATTTTCACACCTATGGGGCGCACTTAAAAGTCTAAATTTTTCTCTAAAATGGTCTAAGGACCAAATCAGTCGGTTCGCCTCTTCTGTGCACGAAATTAAAATTTTGTATGGCCCTGACCGCTTGAGTGACTGGTTTTATTTCTGCCGGCACGCGACTTATTGCGATCAACCCAGCGGACGTTCACCCTAAAAATAGCCTCCCCACACATTCCAAGCATTACGGTAAATCCATTCAAAACATCCCAGTGCTTTTAACCCTCAAAAACAATCAATACTCAAAGAAACAGCATATTAGAGCTATACAGAGGAAATGTGTGACGTGAATGACAACACAATGCGGGTGTGAACGCTTGGAAAATGGACTGAAGCCATGGATCAAACACAATTTAACAGCATTGCTAACAGATAGCCAACATATTAGTTCGGGCAGGCAGTGTCGCACGACTTACGTGACGATTTGGAATGAATTGTCGATGCCAATATAACAGCGAGGATAATCATTGGCTTGGGAGTGATGCATGTCGCGAGTTACAATGAATTGTGGATGCCTGAGCTAATGTGTCCTGATGGCTGTGGGAAAGAAGCTGTCCTTAAGCCTCTTTGTCCGTGCTCTGTGAGACCGGTAGCGCCTGCCAGAGGGAAGCAGCTGGAACAGGTTGTGACCAGGGTGGTCCGGGTCCCCAACGATGTTCCCGGCTCTGCTGAGGTAATGAGGGCTGGCAATATCTTCCAGTGAGGGCAGAAAGCAGCCGACGATCCTCTGAGCAGTGTTAATCACTCTCTGCATGGCCTTTTTGTCTGCTGCCGTGCTTCCAGCGTACCACACTGTGATGCCGTATGCCAGGATGCTCTCCACAGTGGCTTTAGAGAAAGTTACCAGAAGCTTAGTGTCCAAGTTGTTCCTCCTGAGTACCCTCAGGAAATGGAGTCGTTTCTGGGCCTTCTTCACTACTGCCGTGGTGTTTGTGGACCAGGAGAGCTTGTCCGTGACGTGGACCCCAGGAATTTAAAGGACTGGACCCTGTCTACACGAACTCCGTTTATGAGGAGTCGGGCCAGATCTGTGCTCTGTTTGCGGAAGTCCAGGATTATTTCTTTAGTTCTTGTGTTGTTCAGTGTGAGGTTGTTCATCAAGCACCACGAAGACAGTTTGTTGACCTCGTCTCTATAGGCCGCCTCATCCCCTTCTGAGATGAGTCCGACCACAGTGGTGTCATCAGCAAATTTGATGATGTAGTTAGACTGGGGTTGGTGTACATTCATAAGTGTACAGGGAGTACAGAAGAGGACTCAGTACACAGCCATGAGGGGAGCCAGTGCTCAGTGTAATGGAGGAAGAAAGGTGGGAACAGCGGATAGCATAACATACGCTAGTGGATAGCATAACATACGCTAGCGGCTAGCATAACATACGCTAGCCTATGTCGTGCTAGCGCCTTTTCAAACGAAGCGTCATATGTATTGACAAAAAAACAGAAAATATACCCACAAATGAGACTGCACCCTATCACACGGTGCGTTTTATAGGTGTGAAAATACAGTATTAAAAGCCATTAAAGAATATCACATTTTTCCATTTTGCAAGATTGTCAAAAGCAATGCTAATTTTGTATAAATGGGTAATCAATAGTGCCTATGATAGAATTCAAAAGTATAGGACATTTACATTTGAATAGATGATATTTTAAAGCACAATATCAATACAGTCGTACCTCTACTTACGAAATTAATTGGTCCCTGAACTTTTTTTTCGTAACTTGAAAAGTGGAGGTGTACTTTACAGACGCTCCCCTACTTACGAACGAGTTAGGTTCCGAGCGATTGTTCATAAATTGAATTTGTTTGTAAGTTGATTCAGTGCTATATTTTGTATTATAATTTATGTTTAAGGCCTATATAAGTATATTGAAGGTTTATATAAGTGCATGTGTATGTTTAAGGCTTGTATAAGTAACACACATTGGTTTGTACTAAAAAAACATTTAATAAAATGGAGAGAATATGTACAGTACTGGATAGAGAGAGAGAGATTTATGTATTAGAAACTGGCCGAAAGAAGCAATCTAATGACGATTGCACAGTTTTCTTCTTTTTTTCATCATACATGATGCGGTAGCACTGTATGGCATCATTCATTTGATTTGCAAACTTTGTGCAACGTTCAATATTTGGGTCCTGCTGCTCGATCTTTCTGTTTATAAATGGTACTGACGGTCGAACGATTCAAGTTGTATGCCCGTGCAACGCTCACCACTCACGCGCATCAAGCTTCGTTATTATTGCCACTCGTTTCAAATGAAATGGCTTGCCTCTTCCTTGCACCTCCCTCACTAGAAGCCTTTCGCTTTTCCCCAACCATATTGAATAATGGCTGCACGAGATATTCCATGATAAAAATGAAAAAGGCTCTTTGCGTACTGGAGATACGTCACGCACTTGCGCAACTTACGCACTGCAACAAACTGGGCAGAGGAAGGTGGATGCTGGGTGAGCTGAGCACTCACAGCGCCAGGCGTCGGTATTGGCGGCGGAAAGAAGCACTACGCGCAATACAAAATCGAACTTACGAACATTTTTCGACGTAAACGCAATTTGCAGGACATGTTTGTATGTACCATTGTTCCTAAGTCGAATGTTCGTAAGTAGGGGAGCGTCTGTATATGTAAATTGTCTAATTCGTTCTACGGTCCTCACACAACTACCAACTAAACCCTTTGAAATTGGTCAAAGTCTCCCCATTTTTTTAGGAAAGATGTAAGGAAACACAAAAATGAGATAAAATTGTAAGGAAATGATTTATTAATGTCTTAAAATAAATAAAGCATATGAAAATGTGCCCCGCTGAAATAGTTCTTTCCGCGGTTGTTATACTGGGAGACATAATACCCATGTTTGTCTGCCAGATGGCGGCAAGAGCCCGTTCCACCTTTTAGTACATTTTAGACTTTTACATGTGCCGTGTGTGTGTGTGTGTGTGTGTAAATATGTGCCTTGTTGCAGTTGTACGGTTTTTAATCATCGCTTAATAAGGGGAATTGCAATCATTAATAAGGGGAGCATTTTGCCAAGGTGGACAGGTATTAAGAGAGTATCTTGAAACATGGATAGTGGTTGTAGTGAGGCAGCCAATTGAATTGAATTGAAGGCTTTTATTTTCATTATATGAGATAATAATGAGAGCAATGACATGTGTCCTTTAGAGGGTAGCGAATTAATGCATCCGTGACAATATTTTGAAAATAAAATAATGCATAAGGAAATGCATTTACTTTTGGGGGTGGGATTTCGGAACTTGGATCTTTTTCGCATCTCGAGTCACTCATTCGCATATAAAAATAATCCTAACCTGATAATTTTGTACCTAGAGGCATTCATAAGCAGAGGTACCGTATTTACTCGCATTAAGCCGCTTTTGTCGGAGAAAAAAATGATGACTGAATAGTGGGTACAGCTTATATGCTTATAAAACACGATATGCAAAAAAAACTGCAAGTTAGTGATACGATGACGTCACGACAAAATGCTTCATGCCGTCATGACGCAAACGAATGAGGCTGATTCGGTCATTTAATTCAAAACAGAAAAGATAAACATGAAACGCTAAACAAAATGTATTTTGACGTCTATGAATGAAATTCAAGAAAAAAACCTTGCATATCTGAAAAAACTCACGCTCCCGTCACTGCTCGCTCGGGGCAGCCATCTTACCTAGGGCGCTGCAGTCTAAACCTAGTTAAACGTGCTCTGATTGGCCACATGCGAATAGCCTTGATTTTTAAATAAAACAAAATTCCACTTTGATTTTTTGTTGTTGTATTTCTTGTTCGAAAGTGACAACTATTGGAGTAATATGAACCATTGAAAGAATTGAGATATTTTGACATTAGAAGCAATATGGCTCCCACAACATCTTAAACTTCTGGTAAGAAAAAAATAATTTCTGTAATTAGAAAGCATCAGGCTCTCATCAAGATAGACTAATTTCTTTTTTTAAAATTGGATAATTTGATATTTTGAATTTACAAAGACATGCATATTAACTTATGATATTGACCCTGATAATGTGCTTTCTATTCATACAGTATCTCGGTAATACCACTTGTGACGATTTTCCCTTCAAAGTAACACATTTGTACTCCCTATTAAAACTCGCAAAAGCCACTCCCCTGTCCTCCGCTTGCTACTAGGACTCAGCACTGAAGTAAAAAAATGTTTTTTGTTTATCGCGGCCATGCCTGGTCTACGTTAATCACGAGATCCGAGGGATTACTGTATTTATTTTTTAAATAAATAATAACAATTTGCTTTTGTGTTTTACAGGACCATAACCAAGGCAGCCTATCCCAAGAAACCAAGGTGCATTATATGTGGAGCAGATGAAAGATTGTGATTTTAAACTTTTTTACCCCAACATTTGAAAATTATTTGTATTCTGTGAAAATTGTTTTTTTGGATACTTGAACCAGTTCTTTGAACTAAAAGCACTTTTCAGTTTACAGTTTGAATTATTTAATTTAATGTTTTGTTGGTGTTTTTGAATCTGATTCAGTCGTACTTGATTACAAGATGTTTGAAATAAAACATTTCACTGATCATTTTTCAGATTATTGTTTT